>NW_027001712.1:0-7161 GCF_036934945.1 Oncorhynchus masou masou
AGTGACATCAATAAGGGATCATAGATTTCACCTGGATTCACCTGGTCTGTCGTTGTCATGGAAAGTGTTCTCAATGTTTTCTTAATGTTTTGCAGTACACTGTATATTGGAATTATTCCGTGAAATTGTGAACATTCCAAAAATGCCCCTTTAGTGTAGGAGCTGTTTTAAAGGCTGACTGAAATTCCATCCTGTTTTGGTGGGATGGAGTTTCGTCCCATCACCAGGCGGCAAATTAGTTAAAGTAGTTAATTAGTTCATATTTGATGTTGAGATATAAAATTGACTGCGTTCGACCTTTAAAAAGTGTATTTCACATGAATGTCCCAATACACTATACAGACAAGAACAAGAGGTAGCTAACCATTTCAACAACCGTTAGCTCTCTCTCTCTTTCTCTCGTTCGCTCACTCTACTCACTGTCTACAGTTTGATTTTCTAGTCTCTCTCTATCTCGCGCTATCTCTCTCTCAATTCTTTTCAATTTGCTTTATTGGCATGACGTAACAATATACATGTTGACAAAGTGTATTTATGATATGTATTATATATATTTAGGAGACTGAGTGATTCATTTACAACATTAACATATTTAAAATAATAATAATCAATGTTGTCAAATGGACAATCAGTAGCAACAATAATCAAGGGTAAAAAATAATCATACAATGGAGAATAACAATGGCATTGAGGGCATGTGCAAGTTGGTCTGTCAGACACGGTCCCTCATATTATTGCAGACAGCAATGTAGTGCCCTGCCAACCTACAGCTCTCTGCGTCTTCCCCCAACAGGACGGCAGCCTATTATCATCAGAGAGGTCTCTGAAAACTTGAATAAGGGTTTCAAATTTGGGGAAATGACACTTTTAGTTTAATATTTTTGACATTTTGTCAGGAAATGCAGCTGTCTCAGGTCCTGCTGTGGTGCAGTGGTTGCACAGCCTTTCCTCTACAGAGAGCCAGGTTTCCTGTGTCTACCCTTCTCAATGGCAAGGCTGTGCTCACTGAGCCTGTACTTTGTACAGGTTTTGATCAGTAACCATGGTCAAATAGTTTGCCATGGTTTACTGTTGATGTAGTGCCAGATAGCAATGCATTTAGCTTTGTGCTTGTGTTTCCCAATAGGTCATGTAGTGTTGCTTTGTGCTTGTGTTTCCCAATAGGTAATGTAGTGTTGCTTTGTGCTTGTGTTTCCCAATAGGTCATGTAGTGTTGCTTTGTGCTTGTGTTTCTCAGTAGGTAATGTAGTGTTGCTTTGTGCTTGTGTTTCCCAATAGGTAATGTAGTGTTGCTTTGTGCTTGTGTTTCCCAATAGGTAATTTAGTGTTGCTTTGTGCTTGTGTTTCCCAATAGGTAATGTAGTTTTGTTTTGACTGTGTTGTAATTTGGTTTATTCTGATTGGTCCTGAGGCTTCAGTGTGTTAGTAGAACAGATCTGTGAACTCAACCCCAGGATCAGCTGGATTTGGGGACTTTTTTTCTTTGCTCAATGTTTGGCATTGCATTTGGTTCTGATTGTACGTTTATAGAGTTTTAAAGACTCATAGTAATGAAGGAGTAATTCACCATTATTTGGCACTTTGTGCTTTTGGTTTGATAGTGTTCCAATTTTTTTCCTGATAATTTTACAATCTGTATCAAAGGAGTGGTCATCGGTATTTTAATGTATTTATTTTTTAAATCTATTTCAGTTGTGCTTCTTTTGCCGTTTGCCTGAAAATATTGTTTATATGTTTTACTGCTAGATTGATGCCTTCTTTACTATGAGTGTATGTGGTATCTAGAAAGTTATTGTGTTTGGATTTTTAGGTTACTGGTTGCCGTCTGTGCTGTTTTGGGCCCATCTGTATGAATTTCTGAAGTTGCACAGCTTTCTGGGCTGTGAATGTGTGGTTGTTTCCAAGTCTGTACTTTTGAGGAACAAGGTAATTGTGATCAGACAGAGGTGTTAGTGGCTTGATGGTGAATTAGCTGAGAGAGAAAGGGTCAATGTCTGTAATCATATAGTCTACTGTGCTGTGGCCAAGAGGTCAGTAATAGGTGAATCTCCCCAAAGATTAACCTACCATTAACAAAGTACAGACTCAGGCTTTGACAGAGCTACAACAAATCCCTTCCGTTTTTGTTGATGGTGCTGTCACTGTTGTTTCTATGGGGCAGATTAAGACAGAAACAGTATGGCCTGTAATAAAGCTGTCCCCTCGTGTGGTCGTTAGGTCAGATAGTGTGCCTGTGAGCACGTGTGTCTCCACAGATCAGCACATTTCCCTGGGCCTGTGAGCGACAGTGAGTGACAATGTCTGCCTTACACCATGTCTCCTGCAGAATGATGACATCAACACCTTTTCAGTGGTAAACTCTTCAGTCCAAAGATTAACAAGCTTAGGCCCTGAATGTTTCACATGCTAACTGATAGTGATTTCACGTTGCAATTAAGAAAGAATAGCACAGTAAAAAATACAGTAATTACTAAGTTGTTAGGAGTGAGATAAACAATGGATAACAGCAAATTTTTTCCTTCTTTCTATTGAACAAGTAAACTCTTAGTACAGCAGTGTATGCGTGTGTGTTGAGTGGAGTTTAGTGCAGATATACTGGAGGAGCTGTTTAATCTCACTCAATCCTCCAGAGTTCTCCTTTCCGCTGAGGGCCTCAGCGTAGCTGTGCTGGTCCTGCTGTTGGGCCCCGTAGAGGGTGGCCAGATCTGGGCCGGGGGGCTGCCTCTCTGGTTGGGTAGATGTGGTGGTCTGGTGTGGGGTAGTAGGCGGGGCCCGGTCCAGTCTGGCTGTGCCGATGGAAGTGGTGATGCTCTGGTGGTGGGTAGGGCCTGTGGGGTGTGCTGGGTCTGGTGTGGAATTGAGGGGCTTGGGGCTCCTTGGTGGTCTGGTAGGGGTCTCTGGGTGGTCCTCTGTCCAGTAAGACGTGGGGTGTTTGTCTACCAAGTGCCCCCTAACCATTCTGTTTCTCTCTGTCTTCTCTCCCTGTGATGATCTGCCTGGCTCTTTCACTTCCTAACCAGTCTTTTTCTCTTCTCTCTCTCTCCAGTTTGATGTCGGGGCTAGCAGCCTTGGATGCCAAGTGTTCCAGCCGCCTGGGCATCATGACGGTCTCCTACTACCTGTGGACCACCTTTGTGGCGGTGGTGGTGGGCATCCTCATGGTTACCATCATCCACCCAGGGGCGCCGCTCAGAAGGAGGACAACGAGGACAGCGGCAAGCCAATCATGAGCTCCGCTGACGCCCTGCTTGATCTGATTCGGTAAGAGACAGGAAGAAGATCATTACATTGACCTTTGACCTATGTTGTTGCGTGTCCACTGTAGGCTGATTTTAGAACGATTCAATTCAGTAGAAGGTTCAATTATTCAAGGGTTGCAATGTTGAGGGGTTTTATTTGTCATGTTTACAATAAACATTTGTTCCCCAGTGCAAAACATATTCTAGACAGGAATATTGCTATTACTTTGTCAGTTCCTCTTCAAGTCTCTGTACTCTGTGACTATTGACATGCTAAAGGTTTTGTTGTTCAATAAATCAAATGTATTCTCATAGTGACTTTTATAAAAGCAACATTTCTTACAAGGGTTTTTACACCGTAACATGGCAACTGCAGATTCCCAAGACCCTCTAGACCTCACTCAGTAAGACACCTCCCCTTCATCAGAATTTGTTTGAGGCAGGCTTTAGAAAAATGATTTGATATGATAAATGATAAATGATAAAACCAGTAAGACATGCGTGTGTCCAGTGAGTGTGTGCGTGCATGTGTGCATGTGCGTTCCGGTGGAGATTGTAGCAGGCAGCTAAGGGGCTTCCAGCTCTTAGCTTCCCTCCTCAGTTAACAACACCAATCCTCAGCAGAGCCTTGGAATATAATTACCATTGGTTGCATCCCCAAATCCTATGAATAGGGTGCCATTTGGGATGTAGGCCAGCAAATAACCATGGCCCTCAAAATGCCTCATGCACTCCAAGATCTTAAGCACAAGAAATGTGTAAGATATAGTGTTAATTGATTCGTAACATATCGTCCAATTTTTTATAAAAAATTGAAGGACGAACAAGTAATTCGAAATGGATACGCCGTACAAATTGGATGACGCTAGTACACAATTTGACGACGTAGTACACAATTTGACGACGTAGTACACTAATTTGACGACGTAGTACACAATTTGACGACGTAGTACACAATTTGATGACGTAGTACACAATTTGATGACGAGTACAATTTGATGACGTAGTACAATTTGATGACGTAGTACACAAAAAACGGGGACCACTTTTGGCTTATGAGCACCACTTTCATAACTCCTGGCTGAAATGATACAGAAGTTTGAGAGTGCATCTTTGATGCTTTATTAAAAATCATTAAAAGCAGCATTTTTATTCTCTTTGTTCTCTTTTCCATCCAATTCCACCGTGTCAACGCTCCAGCTAATGGATCATTATTGTGTCCTATATACAGTTGAAGTCAGAAGTTTACATACACTTAGGTTGGAGTCATTAAAACTTGTTTTTCAACCACTCCGCAAATTTCTTGTTGACAAACTATAGTTTTGGCAAGTTGATTAGGACATCTACTTTGGGCATGACACAAGTCATTTTTCCAACAATTGTTTCAGACCGATTATTTCACTTATAATTCACTGTATCACAATTCCAGTGGGTCATCTGTACAAACAATAGTACGCAAGTATAAACACCATGGGACCACGCAGCCGTCATACCGCTTCAGGAAGGATACGCGTTCTGTCTCCTAGAGATGAACGCACTTTGGTGAGAAAGTGCAAATCAATCCCAGAACAACAGCAAAGGACCTTGTGAAGATGTTGGAGGGAACAGGTACAAACATATCTATATTCACAATAAAACGAGTCCTATATTGCCATAACTGCAAAAAAACACTAAAGCTGGAGACTATTACCTCCCTCACTAGCTTTAAGCACCAGCTGTCAGAGCAGCTCACTGATCACTGCACCTGTACATAGCCCATCTGTAAATAGCCCATCCAATCTACCTCATCCCCATACTGTATTTATTTATTTATCTTGCTCCTTTGCACCCCAGTATCTCTACTTGCACATTCATCTTCTGCACATTCTACCATTCCAGTGTTTAATTGCTATATTGTAATTACTTCGACAACATGGCCTATTTATTGCCCTACCTCCCTTATCCTACCTCATTTGCACATGCTGTATATACATTTTTCTATTGTATTATTGATTGTATGTTTGTTTATTCCATGTGTAACTCTGTTGTTGTATGTGTCGAACTGCTTTGCTTTATCTTGGCCAGGTCGCAGTTGCAAATGAGAACTTGTTCTCAACTAGCCTACCTGGTTAAATAAAGGTGAAATATATATATATTTTTTAATAACCTGAAAGTCACTGCTCCAAAACCGCCATAAAAAAGCCAGACTACGGTTTGCAACTGCACATGGGGACAAAGATTGTACTTTTGGGAGAAATGTCCTCTGGTCTGATGAAACAAAAATAGAACTGTTTGGCAATAATGACCATTGTTATGTTTCAAGGAAAAAGGGGGTGGCCTGCAAGCCGAAGAACACCATCCCAACCGTGAAGCACGGGGGTGGCAGCATCATGTTGTGGGGGTGCTTTGCTGCAGGAGGGACTGGTGCACTTCATAAAATAGATGGCATCTTGAAGAAGAAAATTATGTGGATATATTGAAGCAACATCTCAAGACATCAGTCAGGAAGTTAAAGCTTGGTCGCAAATGGGTCTTCCAAATAGACAACGACCCCAAGCATATTGCCATTGTTGTGGCAAAATGGCTTAAGGACAACAAAGTCAAAGTATTGGAGTGGCCATCACAAAGCCCTGATCTCAAACCTATAGAAAATGTGTGGGGAGAATTGAAAAAGCGTGTGCGAGCAAGGAGGCCTACACACCAGCTCTATCAGGAGGAATGCGCCAAAATTCACCCAACTTATTGTGGGAAGCTTGTGGAAGGCTACCCGAAACGTTTGACCCAAGTTAAAGAATTTAAAGGCAATGCTACCAAATGCTAATTGAGTGTATGTAAACTTCTGACCCACTGAGAATGTGAAAAGCTGAAATAAATAATTCTCTCTACTATTATTCTGACATTTCACATTCTTAAAATAAAGTGGTGATCCTAACTGACCTAAGACAGGGAATTTTACTGAGAATAAATGTCAGGAATTGTGAAAAACTGAGTTTAAATGTAATTGGCTAAGGTGTATGTAAACTTCAGATTTTATGACCACCTCTGTCGCCTCAGTTCAACCCAATCATGTATATAGAAAACATATGTTTCTGGTTCAACCTCTGTTCACCCCAGAGAGGATCAATTATTTGGTGCTGTAGCTCCCCAAGACAACGTTTAACTCAGACCATTCCTTTTCACATTTCTCCGGTGAGTTTTTAACTGTTTAATTCAACTGTGCCAGAGATATTTTGGTAATATTTGAAAAATAATTTGGAAATATAAGGCCAGGGCCTATATTTGGAAAATATTAAGCTATGAACTGCTTAATTAACAATATAACTGCTCTTTTAAAGCTAAAGTTTGCGATAGGCAAAACTGCAACACTGGCTGCCCCCAGGTGCGTTTGTTACTGTTTTTGTTCTGAGGAAATTAGCATCCAGCATCATGGTATAAAAAAGAACATTGTACATACTCTGATGTTCTACCGTGCATTACATCTCCAGCGTCTGGTTGTCTCTCACCCAGCCGCCCTGGTGGTTAACCATGTGTGCTGTGTCATGTGCCGTCTCAGTCTCACGGAGTGTGTGTGTGTGCGTGCATGTGTGTTTCAGTGACACGAACGCACACAGGATGTAAAGCCTAATGCCTCCTCTGTCAGTGGGTCACAGCTAAGCTAATTAAGCAGGTGAGGGATGGAGTGTGGGTTTAGGGTTAGGGTTAGACACAGGGACACGCTAGACTGACTCAGAGCATCACAGTGTGTATGACCATAACAGTCGGTCAGTGGGCCACTGTCACAAGCACTTAGTCACCCAGTCACAGGCCTATGGCCCTACACAGCTCCCAGTCACAGGCCTATGGCCCTACACAGCTCCCAGTCACAGGCCTATGGCCCTACACAGCTCCCAGTCACAGGCCTATGGCCCTACACAGCTCCCAGTCACAGGCCCTATGGCCCTAC
>NW_027001713.1:0-7160 GCF_036934945.1 Oncorhynchus masou masou
TGTGTACGTTCATGTTGTTTTAATGTGCCCAGTTGACGGAAACTCTTTCCACAGTCAGAGCAGGAGTAAGGCTTCTCTCCTGTGTGTGTTGTCTGGTGAACTTTTAGCGCAGTTGATGTTTTGAAGCATTTTACACAGTCAGAGCATACGTAAGGCTTCTCTCCTGTGTGTATACAATCATGTTGTTTTAAAGTGTCCGGACGAGAGAAACTCTTTCCACAGTAAGAGCAGGAGTAAGGCTTCTCTCCTGTGTGTATACGTTCATGTAGTTTAAAGGAACCCTGTTGAGAGAAACTCTTTCCACAGTAAGAGCAGGAGTAAGGCTTCTCTCCTGTGTGTATACGTTCATGTCTTTTAAAGGTACCCATTTGAGAGAAACTCGCCCCACATTCAGAGCAGGAGTAAGGCTTCTTTCTTGTGTGTATATGTTCATGTCGTTTTAAGGTGTACTGATTAGAGAAACTCGACCCACATTCAGAGCAGGAGTAAGGCTTCTCTCCTGTGTGTGTTCTCTGATGAACTTTTAGTGCAGTTGATGTTTTGAAGCATTTTCCACATTCAGAACATGAGTAAGGCTTCTCTCCTGTGTGTGTTCTCTGATGAACTTTTAGTGCAGTTGATGTTTTGAAGCATTTTCCACATTCAGAGCAGGAGTAAAGCTTTTCTCCTGTGTGTATTTTTAGGTGTATTTTTAGCTTTGATAGAAATGGGAAAATCTCCTCACAATGTGTGCAGTGGTGAGACTTCTTTGCTCTGTGATCTTCCTGCTGATGCTCTCTGGATGTAGAGAATGTCTCAACATGTTCTCCTGTGTGAACAATATCAGAACAACCAGTCAATTGGTGTGATATACATGTCAATCAAATGTATTTTATGAAGCTCTTTTTACATAAGTTGTAACAAAGTTCTTTACAGAAACCAACCCGAAATCCCCAAAGAGCAAGCAATGCAGATGTAGAAGCACAATGGCCACGAAAAACTCCCTAGAAATCAGGAACCTTGGAGGAAACAGAGAGGAACCAGGCTCAAAGGGGTGGCCGGTCCTCTTCTGTCTGTACCGGGTGACATATGTATTCATATCAGGAGCCTGTACAATACAGGGGAATAAAACTATTCTAAAAGTGGGTAAGAGTTGAAAGTTAAAAAAAGGGGCTCGTCATCCTCTACTCACTATAACAAGGGTTAGTAACTACACAGACTCATTTCATATCATCCTCCACTCACTATCACAAGAGTTAGTAACTACACAGACTCATTTCATATCAACATCCATTCACTATAACAAGGGTTAGTAACTACACAGACTCACTTCATAGAACTTTAAACACTGGCAGTTGGTCTACTTCACTCCTTTAGTCTGCTCTCTGATCACTCCAGATAGCTCAGTTAATAAAACAAATGCTGACAATACTGGTGTCAAACCATGCACATCTCAGTAGCATGAAATAACATCTACCTTCTCATTGAAACAGTTCATCATGAAACAGCTCTACTGCAACTTTTCATACACAGTGGGAAGTTGGAATGAACAACAAACTTTGTTAAATAGAACCTGCTCTTACCATGATTAACATATTTCCCAATCTTCTCCTCCTCTTCTTCATCTTTAATGTCGACATTCAGCTCCAGTGTTTGACTGTAGTCTTCCACCTTCACTGATGCCATTTCTGGATCCTGCAGTGCAAACTGGGCTCCACTGTCACAATCAGGACCCAGTGACTGTGGGTTTGGACTCAGTGTGGAATGAGAGAGGCAGGCTGGGTTTGTCGTTACTGTTGATGTTACCGGCCTCAGACTTAATTCTAGTCCTGTAGTAACAATGAGAAACAGAAACAAATGTTATTGTCTTGACAGTTCTGGCACTTTCTTTACTCTCTAAAAATATATTATATGTTCAATTATCTAATTCAGTGCTTGACTTGGACTGAAATAGGTGCTGGTACTGTTTATATTTAGGCACAGGAGCTCCACAATACTGTTGAGCTAATATTCTATAAGAGGAACTGCCACGACTTCCGTCGAAGTCGATCCCTCTCCTTGTTCGGGCGAAGCTCGGCTGTCGACGTCACCGGTCTTCTAGTCATCGCCGATCCATTACATGTTCAGTATTTAACCCTCTGTTTCCCACATGTATGTGTGCGTGTTAGTTCTATGTTGATGGCTGTATCTGATGGCTGGTATTTTGTTGCCGGGCTAAGTATCGCCCTTGTCTCCTGCCTCTCAGGGAAGGCCCTGGAGTGGGCCAACGCCTTATGTGGGGGAAGAAGAAACTTGTTGGACCACTTTGCGATTTCACGTCTCGAACACCTGAGGCAGGGGACGAGGAGCGCACAGGAGTTCGTGATGGAATGACAGGACCCTGATCGATCACTACCGGTGCAGTCTGCGCGAGGACGTCCGTCGGGAGTTGGACTGCAGGGACACAACTCTCACATTCAACCAGCTGGTGGACCTGTCCATCCGGCTGGATAACGTGCTGGCTACCCGCGAACATCCAGATCGGGGTCTGTCAATTCCATCCCCCAGCACCACCGCCCATGGAGCTGGGAGGTGCTGCACTTAGGGCGACCGGAGGCGGGGCCATTCCATGCACCATCTGTGGCCGCAGAGGGCACACTGCCGGTCGGTGCTGGGGCGGTTCCTCTGGGAGTCGAGGCAGCAGGCGCGAGGACGTCTGTCGGGACACTCTCGTGTCAACCCAGGTGAGTAGGGGTTTCCATCGGTGCTACTACAGTGGAAAGCCTAGACCAGGTCTCCACCGTGCGCATCCCCTCTGAATATACCGATTTGACTCAATTACCACCCCATCGACGGGGGGAAATTGTGCGATAAATCTCCTGGTAGACGCAGCACTTCCCAGGAGTCACATGTATCCCCTGTCGCAAGAGGAGACGGCGGCTATGGAAACATATGTTTCCGAATCTCTGGGGCAGGGGTACATTCGGGCCTCCACTTCACCTGCCTCCTCGAGTTTATTTTCGTGAAGAAGAAGGATAGAGGTGTATTGACTATTGAGGCATTAACCAAATCACTGAGGTATTTACCTGCTGCCTCTCATAGCCAGTGCGAGCGAGTCAATGCACGGGGAAGACTTCTTCACAAAATTGGATCTCAGGAGCGCTTAAAACCTGGTGCGTATCCGGGAGGGAGAAGAGTGGAAGACGGCGTTTAGTACCACATCAGGCCATGGGTACCTTTGTCATGCCATACGGGTTGATGAATGCTCCATCAGTCTTCCAATCCTTTGTAGACGAGATTTTCAGGAACCTGCATGGGCAGGGTGTAGTGGTGTATATCGATGACATTCTGATTTACTCCTTTACACGCGCCAATTATGTGTCCTTGGTACGCAGGGTACTTGTACGACTGTTGGAGCATGACCTGTACGTCAAGGCTGAGAAATGCCTGTTCTTCCAGCAGGCCGTCTCCTTCGTAGGGTATCGCATTTCCACATCAGGGGGTGGAGATGGAGAGTGACCGCATTTCAGCTGTGCGTAATTGGCCGACTCCCACCACGGTAAAGAAAATGCAGCGGTTTCTAGGGTTTGCCAACTACTACCGGAGGTTTATCTGGGGCTTTGGTCAGGTAGCAGCTCCCATTACCTCACTGCTGAAAGGGGGGACCACTGCGTTTGCAGTGGTTGGCTGAGGCGGACAGGGCTTTTGGTCCCGGCTCTGTTTACCTTGGCTCCCGTGCTGGCTCATCCGGATCCCTCTTTGGCGTTCATAGTGGAGGTGGACGCAGGTCCGAGCCTGGGTTCGGACCCGTGCTCTCTCAGTGCTCAGGTATGCCACCAAAGCGCAGCCGCTGTGCCTTCTTTTCGAAGAAGCTCATTCCGGAGGAGCGAAACTATGACGTGGGGGACCGGGAGCTGTTGGCTGTCGTCAAGACCTTGAAGGCGTGGAGACATTGGCTTGAGAGGGCTAAACACCCTTTTCTCATCTGGAGTACATCCGGGCGGCGAGGAGACTGAACCCTCGCCAGGCAAGGTAGGCCATGTTCTTTACCCGTTTTGTTTTCACCCTGTCCTACCGACCAGGTTCCTAGAACGCTAAGGCAGATGCACTGTCCCGGATGTATGACACAGAGGAGCGGTCCATGGATAACACTCCCATACTCCCGGCCTCTTGCCTGGTGGCACCGGTAGTGTGGGAGCTGGACGCGGACATCGAGCGGGTGTTACGTGCAGATCCCACTCCCCCGAGTGTCCAGCTGGGCGTCTGTACGTTCCGTCTGCTGTCCGCGACCGTTTGATCTATTGGGCCCACACGTCACCCTCCTCTGGTCATCCGGGTATCGGCCGGACAGTGCATTGTCTCAGTGAGAAGTACTGGTGCTCCACCATGGCTAAGGACATGAGGGTTTATGCTTCCTCCTGCTCGGTGTGCGCCAAGTGCAAGGCTCCTAGGCACCAGCCCAGAGGGAAGATACAACCCTTACCCATTCGACAACGGCCGTGGTCGCACCTGTCGGTGGACTACCGAACAGATCTTCCTCCCTCACAGGGGAACACCACGATCCTGGCCGTTGTGGATCGGTTTTCTAAGTCCTGCCGTCTCCTCCCTTTGCCCGGTCTCCCTACGGCCCTAGAGACTGTGGAGGCCCTATTCACACACGTCTTGCGGCACCACGGGGTGCCTGAGGACATAGCATCTGATCGAGGTCCCCAGTTCACATCAAGGGTCTGGAGGGCGTTCATCGAACGTCTGGGGGTCTCGGTCAGCCTTACCTCAGGTTTTCACCCCAAGAGTAACGGGCAGATGGAGAGAGTGAACCAGGATGTGGGTAAGTTTCTGCGGTCCTATTGCCAGGACCGGCCGGGGGAGTGGGCGACGTTCATACCTTGGCCAGAGATTGCCCAAAAATCGCTCCGCCACTCATCCACTAACCTCTCCCCCTTCCAGTGCGTACTGGGGTACCAGCCGGTTCTGGCACCTAAGCATCAGTGCCAGATCGAGGCCCCTGCGGTGGACGACTGGTTTAGGCGCTCGGAGGAGACATGGGACACCGCTCATGTGCACCTTCAGTGGGCCGGGAGGCGTCAGAGGACTGGCACTGACCGCCACGGCACACCGGGGCTCTCGATCCTCCACCTGCCCCTCCACCTGCCCTGCCGGAAGCTGGGCCCGCGGTTTGTGGGGCCATTCAAAGTCCTGAGGAGATTGAACAAGGTTTGTTACAGGTTACAGCTTCCCCCCCGATTACCATATTAACCCCTCGTTCCATGTGTCTCTACACAGGCCGGTGGTGGTTGGTCCACTCCAGGAGTCTGAGGTGCGGGAGGTTCCTCCGCCCTCTTTGGACATCAAGGGGGACCCGGCGTATGCAGTTCGAGCCATACTGGACTCGAGGCGTCTAGCGAGGGGACTTCAGCACCTCGTGGAGTGGGAGGGGTAAGGTCCGGAGGAGAGATCCTGGGTGCCGGTGGAGGACGTATTGGACCCGTCGATGCTGCAGGAGTTCCACTGTCTCCATCCGGGTCGTCCCCGAGGCCGGTGTCGGCGCGCGCCTCAAGGGGAGGGGGGTACTGTCATGACTTCCGCCGAAGTCAGTCCTTCTTCTTGTTCGGGCGGCGCTTGGCGGTCAACGTCACCGGTATTCTAGCCATTGCCGATCCACTTTTCATTTTCCATTCGTTTTGTCTTTTTCACACCTGGTTTCAATTCCCCCATTGCAGATTCAGTATTTAACCCTCTGTTTTCCACATACATACAGTGCCTTGTGAAAGTATTCGGCCCCCTTGAACTTTGCGACCTTTTACCACATTTCAGGCTTCAAACATAAAAGATATAAAACTGTATTTTTTGTGAAGAATCAAGTGGGACACAATCATGAAGTGGAACGACATTTATTGGATATTTCAAACTTTTTTAACAAATCAAAAACTGAAAAATTGGGCGTGCAAAATTATTCAGCCCCTTTACTTTCAGTGCTGCAAACTCTCTCCAGAAGTTCAGTGAGGATCTCTGAATGATCCAATGTTGACCTAAATGACTAATGATGATAAATACAATCCACCTGTGTGTAATCAAGTCTCTGTATAAATGCACCTGCACTGTGATAGTCTCAGAGGTCCGTTAAAAGCGCAGAGAGCATCATGAAGAACAAGGAACACACCAGGCAGGTCCGAGATACTGTTGTGAAGAAGTTTAAAGCCGGATTTGGATACAAAAAAAATTCCCAAGCTTTAAACATCGCAAGGAGCACTGTGCAAGCAATAATATTGAAATGGAAGGAGTATCAGACCACTGCAAATCTACTTAGACCTGGCCATCCCTCTAAACTTTCAGCTCATACAAGGAGAAGACTGATCAGAGATGCAGCCAAGAGGCCCTTGATCACTCTGGATGAACTGCAGAGATCTACAGCTGAGGTGGGAGACTCTGTCCATAGGACAACAATCAGTCGTATATTGCACAAATCTGGCCTTTATGGAAGTGGCAAGAAGAAAGCCATTTCTTAAAGATATCCATAAAATGTGTTGTTTAAAGTTTGCCACAAGCCACCTGGGAGACACACCAAACATGTGGAAGAAGGTGCTCTGGTCAGATGAAACCAAAATTGAACTTTTTGGCAACAATGCAAAACGTTATGTTTGGCGTAAAAGCAACACAACCCATAACCCTGAACACACCATCCCCACTGTCAAACATGGTGGTGGCAGCATCATGGTTTGGGCCTGCTTTTCTTCAGCAGGGACAGGGAAGATGGTTAAAATTGATGGGAAGATGGATGGAGCCAAATACAGGACCATTCTGGAAGAGAACCTGATGGAGTCTGCAAAAGACCTGAGACTGGGACGGAGATTTGTCTTCCAACAAGACAATGATCCAAAACATAAAGCAAAATCTACAATGGAATGGTTAAAAAATAAACATATCCAGGTGTTAGAATGGCCAAATCAAAGTCCAGAACTGAATCCAATCGAGAATCTGTGGAAAGAACTGAAAACTGCTGTTCACAAATGCTCTCCATCCAACCTCACTGAGCTCGAGCTGTTTTGCAAGGAGGAATGGGAAAAAATTTCAGTCTCTCGATATGCAAAACTGATAGACATACCCCAAGCGACTTACAGCTGTAATCGCAGCAAAAGGTGGCGCTACAAAGTATTAACTTAAGGGGGCTGAATAATTTTGCACGCCCAATTTTACAGTTTTTG
>NW_027001714.1:0-7159 GCF_036934945.1 Oncorhynchus masou masou
CTCCGGGCAGCCGAGCGGAAATGGAGGAAAACTCGGCCTCCCCTGCGGACCTGGCATCCTTTCACTCCCTCCTCTCTACATTTTCCTCCTCTGTCATCTGCCGCCAAAGCCACTTTCTACCACTCTAAATTCCAAGCATCTGCCTCTAACCCTAGGAAGCTCTTTGCCACCTTCCTCTCCCTCCTGAATCCTCCTCCCCTCCCCCCTCTCTGCAGATGACTTCGTCAACCATTTTGAAAAGAAGGTCGACGACATCCGATCCTCGTTTGCTAAGTCAAACGACACCGCTGGTTCTGCTCACACTGCCCTACCCTGTGCTCTGACCTCTTTCTCCCCTCTCTCTCCAGATGAAATCTCGCTTCTTGTGACGGCCGGCCGCCCAACAACCTGCCCGCTTGACCCTATCCCCTCCTCTCTTCTCCAGACCATTTCCGGAGACCTTCTCCCTTACCTCACCTCGCTCATCAACTCATCCCTGACCGCTGGCTACGTCCCTTCCGTCTTCAAGAGAGCGAGAGTTGCACCCTTCTGAAAAAACCTACACTCGATCCCTCCGATGTCAACAACTACAGACCAGTATCCCTTCTTTCTTTTCTCTCCAAAACTCTTGAACGTGCCGTCCTTGGCCAGCTCTCCCGCTATCTCTCAGAATGACCCAGGTTTCCAAGACTAGTCGTTCAACTGAGACTCGCTCTTCTCTGTATCCACGGAGGCGCTCCGCACGTTCCAGCTAACTCTCTCTCCTCTGCTCTCATCCTTCTAGGACCCATCGAATCGCATCTCTGCATGTCTGGCTGAGGCCACATCATCAGTGTGGATGACGGATCACCTACCCTCAAGCTGGAACCCCCGGCAGGCACGGAGCTGCTCTTCCCCTCCCGGGGGAAGGACTGCCCGCTCCATGATCTCGCCTATCACGGTTGACAACTCCATTGTGTCCTCCTCCCAGAGCGCTCAAGAACCTTGGCGTGATCCTGGACAACACCCTGTCGCTCTCAACTAACATCAAGGCGGTGGCCCATTCCTGTAGGTTCATGTGCTCTGCAACATCTCGCAGAGCACGCACCCTGCCTCACACAGGAAGTGGCGCAGGTCCTAATCCAGGCACTTGTCATCTCCCGATACTGGATTACTGCAACTCGCTGTTGGCTGGGCTCCCTGCCTGTGCTCATTAAACCCCTACAACTCATCCCAGAGCGCACGCAGCCCGTCTGGTGTTCCAGCCTTCCCAAGTTCTCTCATGCGTCACTCCCGCTCCTCCGCTCTCTCCACTGGCTTCCAGTTGAAGCTCGTGATCCGCTACAAAGCCATGGTGCATGCCTACGGAGCTGTGAGGCGGAACGCACCGCAGTACCTCCAGGCTCAGATCAGGCCCTGCACCTAAACAAGGGCACTGCGCTCATCCACCTCTGGCCTGCTCGCCTCCCTACCACTGAGGAAGGCCAGTTCCCGCTCAGCCCAGTCAGGCACTGTTACAGCTGCTCTGGCCCCCCAATGGTGGAACTAAACTCCCTCGACGACGCCAGGACAGCAGGATTCCAATCACCACCTTCCGGAGACTACCTGAAACCCCACCTCTTTTTAAGGAATACCTAGGATAGGATAAAAGTAATCCTTCTGCTACCCCCTTAAATGATTTAGATGCACCTGTTGCTAAAGATGGCTGTTCCACTGGATGTCATAAGGACTGAATTCAATTAATTTGTAAGTCGCTCTGGATAAGAGCCGCTTCTGCCAAACCGAACTTAAATGTAATGTAAATGTAACTGGGACACTTTTTTACTTAACCTTTATTTAACTAGGCAAGTCAGTTAAGAACACAATCTTATTTACAATGAAGGCCAAGGGACAGTGGTTTAACTGCCTTGTTCAGGCGCAGAATGACAGATTTTTACCTTGTCAGCTCAGGGATTCGATATAGCAATTCTCTTCGGTTACTAGCCAAACGCAAGGCTACCTGCCACCACGCTTCTCTCTTGCATTCAGTGCAAGCAGAGTCAGGGTTTCAGCACCTGGCCGTTGCGAACTGTGTGAAGACCATTTCTTCCTAACAAAGGCCGTGATTAGTTTGTCTGAATTTTACATAATTATGACATAACATTGAAGGTTGTGTAATGTAACAGCAATATTTAGACTTAGGGTTGCCGATCAAATACGGAACGGTTCCGTATTTCACTGAAAGAATAAACGTTTTGTTTTTCAAAATGATGGTTTCTGGATTGGACCATATTAATGACCAAAGGCTCGTATTTCTGTGTGTTTATTTAATTACAATTTAATTATAATTAAGTCTGTGATTTGATATTTGATAGAGCAGTCTGACTGAGCAGTGGTGGCAGCAGCAGGCTCATAAGCATTCCTTCAAACAGCACTTCACTGCGTTTGCCAGCAGCTCTAATGCTTGTTGCACAGTGCTGGCAATACTAAAGTGCCTATAAGAACATCCAATAGTCAAAGGTATATAAAATACAAATGGTATAGAGAGAAATAATCAATGCATCATAATTCTTATAATAACTACAACCTAAAACTTCTTACCTGGGAATATTGAAGACTCATGTTAAAAGGAACCACCAGCTTTCATTTGTTCTCATGTTCTGAGCAAGGAACATGAACATTAGCTTTTTTACATGGCACATTTGCACTATTACTTTCTACACAAAAACAGTGTTTTTGCATTATTTAAACCAAATTGAACATGTATCATTATTTATTTTAGACTACATATATTTTATTTATGTATTATATTAAGTTAAAATAAAAGTGTTTGTTCATTCATTGTTCATTCAGTATTGTTGTAATTGTCAATATTACATATATATATGTATATGTATATACTGTACTGCAGTTGACCTGCAGTTATTCTGCACTGTAACTGCAGTTACACTGCATAATTACTGCAGTAAAAAAAATATATTTTGGACACAGTATTTTCAGCATACTGCAGTTATACTGCACTCTCACTGCAATCTTTTTTTGTAGATGCTATTTCTAAAACCTTGTATAATGTTTGTTTTTTTAGCATAAACTGGAAATTTGATATTTTTGACTGATATTATGATTATCTTTTTGCTTCATATCTGCAGAGTAGTCAGATCCACTTTAACACTCCATGGACTTGTAGGCCATACATGCACCAAAGAGATAATAAAACTCAACCAAAACAATCGAAACGCCATGGAAACGCCCACAAACGCTATGTGAACAGGAGGTAGCATTTAGCAGAATTTTGTTCTAAATTCTAAAAGAATCACATCTAAATATTATGCAGAAAAAACAGTCAGATATATCCAAATCAGGTTTTATTAACCACAGCATGGGCCTGCGTAAAAGTACTCTTCTTGAGACTGCAAACTAGCTGCACTTCGTTTAATTTTCCCTTTTTTAAATTGACACTTCTTTGCATACATCCATAAAAATGATGCCAGCTGATTCCTGATTTAGACTGGCTGAGAAACGCTACCTGTTTATCTGCCTCGTTCCGACTCCCGACACCTTTTAAAAATAAATACAAATATTTAACCTTTATTTAACCAGGTAGGCCAGTTGAGAACAAGTTCAAATCAAATCAAAAATCAAATCAAATGTTATTTGTCACATACACATGGTTAGCAGATGTTAATGCGAGTGTAGCGAAATGCTTGTGCTTCTAGTTCCGACAATGCAGTAATAACCAACAAGTAATCTAACTAACAATTCCAAAACTAATTTCTTATACACAGTGTAAGGGGATAAAGAATATGTACATACAGATATATGAATGAGTGATGGCACAGAGCGGCATAGGCAAGATGCAGTAGATGGTATCGAGTACAGTATATACATATGAGATGAGTATGTAAACAAAGTGGCATAGTTTAAAGTGGCTAGTGATACATGTATTACATAAAGATGCAGTAGATGATATAGAGTACAGTATATACGTATACATATGAGATGAATAATGTAGGGTATGTAAACATTATATTAGGTAGCATTGTTTAAAGTGGCTAGTGATATATTTTACATCCTTCCCATCAATTCCCATTATTGAAGTGGCTGGAGTTGAGTCAGTGTGTTGGCAGCAGCCACTCAATGTTAGTGGTGGCTGTTTAACAGTCTGATGGCCTTGAGATAGAAGCTGTTTTTCAGTCTCTCGGTCCCAGCTTTGATGCACCTGGACTGACCTCGCCTTCTGGATGATAGCGGGGTGAACAGGCAGTGGCTCGGGTGGGTGTTGTCCTTGATGATCTTTATGGCCTTCCTGTAACATCGGGTGGTGTAGGTGTCCTGGAGGGCAGGTAGTTTGCGCCCGGTGATACGTTGTGCAGACCTCACTACACTCTGGAGAGCCTTACGGTTGTGGGCGGAGCAGTTGCCGTACCAGGCGGTGATACAGCCCGCCAGGATGCTCTCGATTGTGCATCTGTAGAAGTTTGTGAGTGTCTTTGGTGACAAGCCGAATTTCTTCAGCCTCCTGAGGTTGAAGAGGCGCTGCTGCGTTTTGCATGTGTGTGGGGTGGGACGAAAGAGCTATCTAGGGCATTTTGAGCGGGACTGAGGGCTCTACAGTGAAATAAAACAAAAACTAGCCAAGACAGCAGTAGACAAGGAATATTGACATTAGAGAGAGGCATAAAGCAATCACAGGTGTTGATCAGGAGAGCTAAGACAACAACGGGTAAATGGTGATGAATGGGCAGAGCGGGTCAGTTAGGTACATACAGGACCTGAGTTCGAGGCTAGAGCCGACAGGTAAACAAAATGAGGTAGCGTGTTATTGAAACAGTCCAGGGGGTATCAGCTGTGGAGCCGAGTGATCATAGGGTCAAAAGAGCAGCAATAGGTGAGTCAGGGTGCTGTTCGGTAGACACTACTACGCTAGGCGAACAGGGGATACAGCATTCAGAAAACTAGCGGGCTGGGGCTAGTAGATGGTTCTTTGGCGATATCGTAACAGAATAGCCAGTTGAGACCACATCGGGCGATCACATCGGCAGTCCAGTCATGATGGATCGGTGGGGCTCCATGACGACGATAAAGGGTCCAGGTCAATTGGCAAAGGAGGTATTGTAGCCCTAGAATTAGCTGGTATATGGGCCTAGCTCGAGGTTAGCTCAGGCTAGCTGGTGCTTGCTTCGGGACAGAGGCATTAGCTAACAGTAGCCACTCGTTTGCAGCTAGCTAGCTGCGATGATTCTGAGGAAATATCTGGTGTAATGATCCAGAGCGGCAGGAATCCGGTGATATGGTAAAGAGAAGCAGTCCGATATGCTTTGGGTTGATATCGCGCTGTGCAGACTGGCAGGTGATTGTCCGAGCTAAGGCAGTCTGATGCTGGGGAAAAAAGGCAGGACCGCTAGTCGTGGCTAACAAAGACTAGTGGCTAGTTAGCTGGCAAACTCCTGATGAAAGTTCCAGTTATAAGGAATAAAAATACCAAATCCGTACCACATTGGGTGAGGCGGGTTGCAGGAATCCGGTGTTATGGTAGAGGGAAGCAGTCCGATATGCTCTGGCTTGATATCGCACTGTGCAGACTGGCAGGTGTTGTCCGAGCTAAGGCTGGCTGATGCCGGGGGAAAAAAGACCGCTAGCTGTGGCTAACAAAGACTAGTAGCTAGTTAGATGGCTAGCTGGCCAGCTCTTGATGGAAGTTCCAGTTATTACTATGGGACAGCTGGAGATCTAATTTGAATATTGAAACAATGTTGCAAATGTTGGAGACAGACAGCAAGATTTATACAAATCTCCACAGTTGAAAACAAAATGCTAGTCTAAAAGAAATGTGAGATAATGTCTAGATGCTTTTTATAGTGGAGATCAACTTTATAAATTGACGCTGGGCTAATGACAGTGGATTGCGCAGTCAGATGGAACAGAGTAAATAGGCATTTTAACGTCATAGACTTAGCCAGTGGTAATTATGGAATAGACACAGGCTGGAATGCGGTTTCAACCAATCAGCATTCAGGATTAGAACCACCCGTTGTATAATATCTGATACAGAAAAGCACATCATGCAATGCAGCCACCACAGAACATTCTACTCTCTGCACGAGCTCCCTGGTTTGGCACTTGTTGACTGGGGTAACATAGTTACCAAAAATAATCAAACTTTACCACAACAGGAATACATGAAAATTACAATGCACAATATACTAATCATTTCACAAATGTATCTGATAGAGAAATATCACATCATGCAAGAGATCACAGATCATTCTACTCTCTGCATGCACGCTGTACAAAATACATAAAACACCCCCAGACACAGTGAATAACCAGCTAGTATTTGCTGAAATTATATTTGCCAAAATTTACCACAAATATTCAAAGGAAACACCACATCTCATGTACAATATTCCACCAATGTTTAAAGACAAATTGATATAACTTGTATATTTGCCCTTTGGAGTATAAAAATAACTTTTAATGTATAGCTAGTTTGGCACTTGTTGACAGGGATGATTCTAACTCAAACAAGCAAGCCACGCCAACCAGCCAGTAAGATTCCATGTTGAGTAGGTGAAGTTAAGACAAAACTAATTGGCTTACAATAGAGTGACAAAGAGAATCACCAATAATAACTGTTACACCTACAGTATGTGGACACCTGCTTGTCGAACATCTCATTCCAAAATCATGGACATTAATATGGAGTTGGTCCCCTCTTTGCTGCTATAACTGCCTCCACTCGTCTTGGAAGGCTTTCCACTAGATGTTGGAACACTGCTGTGGGGACTTGCTTCCATTCAGCCACAAGACCATTAGTGAGGTTGGTCACGGATGTTGGGCGATTAGGCCTGGCTAGCAGTCGGCATTCCATATCATCTCAAAGGTGTTCGAAGGGATTGAGGTCAGGGCTCTGTGCAGGCCTGTCAAGTTCTTCCACACCGATCTTGACAGACCATTTCTGTATGGACCTCGCTTTGTGCACAGGGGGGCATTGTCATGCTGAAACAGGAAAGGGCCTTCCCCAAACTGTTGCCACAAAGTTGAAAGCACAGAATCTTCTAGAATGTCACTGTACACTGTAGCGTTAAGATTTCCCTTCACTGGAACTAAGGGGCCTAGCTCTAACCATGAACAGCCCCAGACCATTATTCCTCCTCCACCAAACTTTACAGTTTGCACCATGCATTGGGGCAGGGTGCGTTATTCTGGCATCCGCAAACTC
>NW_027001715.1:0-7159 GCF_036934945.1 Oncorhynchus masou masou
CACGGGGTGTGGTTTGGAACCCTGCTCCTGGTGTAGTGCACTACACGGGGTGTGGTTTGGAACCCTGCTCCTGGTGTAGTGCACTACACGGGGTGTGGTTTGGAACCCTGCTCCTGGTGTAGTGCACTACACGGGGTGTGGTTTGGAACCCTGCTCCTGGTGTAGTGCGCTACACTACACGGGGTGTGGTTTGGAACCCTGCTCCTGGTGTAGTGCGCTACACTACACGGGGTGTGGTTTGGAACCCTGCTCCTGGTGTAGTGCGCTACACTACACGGGGTGTGGTTTGGAACCCTGCTCCTGGTGTAGTGCGCTACACTACACGGGGTATGGTTTGGAACCCTGTTCCTGGTGTAGTGCGCTACACTACACGGGGTGTGGTTTGGAACCCTGTTCCTGGTGTAGTGCGCTACACTACACGGGGTGTGGTTTGGAACCCTGTTCCTGGTGTAGTGCGCTACACTACACGGGGTGTGGTTTGGAACCCTGTTCCTGGTGTAGTGCACTACGCAGCCTCTGTTTATTTAAGTGGTACTTCTGTTCTGTTGGACAACTGAGGCTGTATTTTGATGTGTGTTTTGGCTGTTGTGAGTTTCTTCCATTGGGAGGTGCATTTTGAGACGTCTGCCTGTCGAACAGCGGTTATCCAACCTTCCTCTGTAGAAGCTGGTATGGGTGCAGGCTTTAGCTCCCGCCCTGCAGTGAAACCTGTTTCAACTAATCATTTTTTAACGTTGATTTAATTATAGTTAAGTCAAATTCTAGTTATCAATAAAGAACAGCTGATTCAACTGATCCAATTAGTCATAGTCATCAATAAACAATTTATTAGTGGAATCTGATGTGTTGCCCTGACAGGTTCTGACCCCTGGACCAGAGAACAGACAGGTTCTGACCCCTGGACCAGAGAACAGACAGGTTCTGACCCCTGGACCAGAGAACAGACAGGTTCTGACCCCTGGACCAGAGAACAGACACCCACCTTGACAGGTTCTGACCCCTGGACCAGAGAACAGACAGGTTCTGACAGGTTCTGACCCCTGGACCAGAGAACAGACAGGTTCTGACCCCTGGACCAGAGAACAGACACCCACCGGGTGGGACCTGACAGGTTCTGACCCTGGACCAGAGAACAGAGACAACTCCACCGGCCCTACAGGTCTCTGACCCCTGGACCAGAGAACAGACACCCACCGTGACCCTGACCCTTGACTTGACAGGTTCTGACCCCTGGACCAGAGAACAGACACCCACCGTGGCCCTGACAGGTTCTGACCCCTGGACCTGACAGGTTCTGACCCCTGGACCAGAGAACAGACAGGTTCTGACCCCTGGACCAGAGAACAGACAGCCCTACTGATAGACAGTCCCACCCCCAGTGAAAGCAGCATCTATGTGGGGGAAGTTACTGAACCCTGGTCAGGATAGTGAACGGTGATCTAGTCAATCTTCATCATTTCATTTTGCATCTCCATATATCTTTTCTTCTCGTCAATATAGATGATTCATATGTTGAAATGTATATCAAGATATTGTTTATTTCACTTTTCTTTAATCCTGGTTCCATCTCAACACTCAGCACACCTGATTCCATCAATCGTCCAATCATCAAGCCCTTTTGATAAGTTGATTGAGGTGTGTTAGGCTGGCACAAAACCCTGCACACCCTGTGGGTTTCCAGGACTGGGATTGAAGGACACTGATGTGTTTGACTTTGTGTTTGTCAGTATCAGAGACTGGGGATGAATTTTAATTTAGTTTCTCAGATTTTTATGAAATGCTTTTTTTTTACTGAGCAGCTGATGTTTTTTTGTATTTAGTCTGTTTTTGGTTTTACTGTGTTGTTGTTATTGACATTATTTAACAGATCACGAGTTTGTAAATATTGATAAAAGACTGAGAGGATGATGTTATTATCGTTGGTGGCAACATAGGTAGTGTATAGCACCTTCATAAGCAGTGTATGGCACCTTCATAAGCAGTGTATGGCACCTTCATAAGCAGTGTATGGCACCTTCATAAGCAGTGTATGGCACCTTCATAAGCAGTGTATGGCACCTTCATAAGCAGTGTATGGCACCTTCATAGGCAGTGTATGGCACCTTCATAAGCAGTGTATGGCACCTTCATAGGCAGTGTATGGCACCTTCATAGGCAGTGTATGGCACCTTCATAGGCAGTGTATGGCACCTTCATAGGCAGTGTATGGCACCTTCATAGGCAGTGTATGGCACCTTCATAGGCAGTGTATGGCACCTTCATAAGCAGTGTATGGCACCTTCATTAGCAGTGTATGGCACCTTCATAAGCAGTGTATGGTACCTTCATAAGCAGTGTATGGCACCTTCATTAGCAGTGTATGGCACCTTCATAAGCAGTGTATGGCACCTTCATAAGCAGTGTATGGCACCTTCATAAGCAGTGTATGGCACCTTCATAAGCAGTGTATGGCACCTTCATAAGCAGTGTATGGCACCTTCATAGGCAGTGTATGGCACCTTCATAGGCAGTGTATGGCACCTTCATAGGCAGTGTATGGCACCTTCATAGGCAGTGTATGGCACCTTCATAAGCAGTATATGGCACCTTCATAAGCAGTATATGGCACCTTCATAAGCAGTGTATGGCACCTTCATAAGCAGTGTATGGCACCTTCATAAGCAGTGTATGGCACCTTCATAAGCAGTGTATGGCACCTTCATAAGCAGTGTATGGCACCTTCATAAGCAGTGCATGAGAGCTTCATAGGTAAAAGCATCATCTTGATTCTAGTCCAATATGTACTGACCCAATCACAACAACCCCACTTCCTTCCAGCAAGTATTTGAAACTATCCGACCCATACAGACCCGTTAGTCTGGGATTGGGCTATGGATCCTCCACGGGGATGACGTAGGCCCTTAAGTATTGCTTATGAAGGGGACAAGAAGCCTCCGGGTAGGTTTCCTGCTCTAACTCTAAAGATCTGCTCATACATGGACTGTACATCAGTGGAGTTGTTGCTAATAGCAACATGTCAAAAGTATACCTAATTTACATCCCAAATGGTACCCTATCCCCTATATAGTGCACTTCATTTGATCTGAGCCCTATGGGTTAAACCCTATATAGTGCACTTCATTTGATCAGAGCCCTATATAGTGCACTTCATTTGATCTGTGCCCTATATAGTGCACTTCATTTGACCAGAGCCCTATATAGTGCACTTCATTTGATCTGAGCCCTATATAGTGCACTTCATTTGACCGGAGCCCTATGGGTTAAACCCTATATAGTGCACTTCATTTGACCAGAGCCCTATATAGTGCACTTCATTTGACCAGAGCCCTGTGGGTTGAGCCCTATATAGTGCACTTAATTTGACCAGAGCCCTATGGGTAGAACCCTATATAGTGCACTTCATTTGACCAGAGCCCTATGGGTTGAACCCTATATAGTACACTTAATTTGACCAGAGCCCTAAATAGTGCACTTCATTTGATCAGAGCCCTAAATAGTGCACTTCATTTGATCAGAGCCCTATATAGTGCACTTCATTTGATCAGAGCCCTATATAATGCACTTCATTTGATCAGAGCCCTATGGGTTGAACCCTATATAGAGCACTTCATTTGACCAGAGCCCTATATAGTACACTTCATTTGACCAGAGCCCTATGGGTTGAACCCTATATAGTACACTTAATTTGATCAGAGCCCTATATAGTACACTTCATTTGTCCAGAGCCCTATGGGTTGAACCCTATATAGTACACTTCATTTGACCAGAGCCCTATATAGTGCACTTCATTGGATCAGAGCCCTATATAGTACACTTCATTTGATCAGAGCCCTATATAGTGCACTTCATTTGACCAGAGCCCTATATAGTGCACTTCATTTGACCAGAGCCCTATATAGTGCACTTCATTTGACCAGAGCCCTATGGGTTGAACCCTATATAGTGCACTTCATTTAACCAGAGCCCTATGGGTTGAACCCTATATAGTACACTTAATTTGACCAGAGCCCTAAATAGTGCACTTCATTTGATCAGAGCCCTATATAGTGCACTTCATTTGATCAGAGCCCTATATAATGCACTTCATTTGACCAGAGCCCTATATAGTGCACTTCATTTGACCAGAGCCCTATATAGTGCCCTTCATTTGACCAGAGCCCTATGGGTTGAACCCTATATAGTACACTTCATTTGACCAGAGCCCTATATAGTGCACTTCATTTGACCAGAGCCCTATATAGTGCACTTCATTTGACCAGAGCCCTATATAGTGCACTTCATTTGACCAGAGCCCTATATAGTGCACTTCATTTGACCAGAGCCCTATATAGTGCACTTCATTTGACCAGAGCCCTATAATAGTGCACTTCATTTGACCAGAGCCCTATATAGTGCACTTCATTTGACCAGAGCCCTATATAGTGCACTTCATTTGACCAGAGCCCTATATAGTGCACTTCATTTGACCAGAGCCCTATAATAGTGCACTTCATTTGACCAGAGCCCTATATAGTGCACTTCATTTGACCAGAGCCCTATATAGTGCACTTCATTTGACCAGAGCCCTATATAGTGCACTTCATTTGACCAGAGCCCTATATAGTGCACTTCATTTGATCAGAGCCCTATATAGTGCACTTCATTTGACCAGAGCCCCATGGGTTGAACCCTATATAGTGCACTTCATTTGACCAGAGCCCTATATAGTGCCCTTCATTTGACCAGAGCCCTATGGGTTGAACCCTATATAGTGCACTTAATTTGATCAGAGCCCTATATAGTACACTTAATTTGACCAGAGCCCTATGGGTTGAACCCTATATAGTGCACTTCATTTGACCAGAGCCCTATATAGTGCACTTCATTTGATCAGAGCCCTATATAGTGCACTTCATTTGACCAGAGCCCTATGGGTTGAACCCTATATAGTGCACTTCATTTGACCAGAGCCCTATAGAGTACGCTTCATTTGACCAGAGCCCTATGGGTTGAACCCTATATAGTACACTTCATTTGACCAGAGCCCTATATAGTGCCCTTCATTTGACCAGAGCCCTATGGGTTGAACCCTATATAGTACACTTAATTTGATCAGAGCCCTATAGAGTACGCTTCATTTGACCAGAGCCCTATGGGTTGAACCCTATATAGTACACTTCATTTGACCAGAGCCCTATATAGTGCCCTTCATTTGACCAGAGCCCTATGGGTTGAACCCTATATAGTACACTTAATTTGATCAGAGCCCTATATAGTACACTTAATTTGACCAGAGCCCTATATAGTGCACTTCATTTGACCAGAACCCTATATAATACACTTCATTTGACCAGAGCCCTATGGGTTGAGCCCTATATAGTACACTTCATTTGACCAGAGCCCTATGGGTTGAGCCCTATATAGTGCGCTTCATTTGACCAGAGCCCTATGGGTTGAACCCTATATAGTACACTTCATTTGACCAGAGCCCTATATAGTGCCCTTCATTTGACCAGAGCCCTATGGGTTGAACCCTATATAGTACGCTTCATTTGACCAGAGCCCTATATAGTACACTTCATTTGATCAGAGCCCTAAGGGTTGAGCCCTATATAGTGCACTTCATTTGACCAGAGCCCTATATAGTGCACTTCATTTGACCAGAGCCCTATATAGTGCACTTCATTTGACCAGAGCCCTATATAGTACCCTTCATTTTATCAGAGCCCTATATAGTACACTTCATTTTATCAGAGCCCTATGGGTTGAACCCTATATAGTACACTTCATTTGACCAGAGCCCTATGGGTTGAACCCTATCCCTTAAGTAGTGCACTATACAGGGGAAAGGATGCCATTTGTGACACAGTGGGAGGATTTGAATGGATCTGTTCCAGGGTTTGTTGTGTGTGTGTGTGTGTGTGTGTGTGTGTGTGTGTGGTGTTTGAAACTAAAACCTGCTAACCAACCATGTAATGTCTAACAGTATGATGGAGGTCACATGGTTAAATAAAGCGGATGTTTGGAACATGTGTAGGAGAGACCGAGCCCCTATAGGCTAATCTACAACCTGCTTTCAATATAGCAGATGTATACAGTGAGTGGACAAAACATTATGAACACCTGTTCTTTCCATGACGTAGACTGACCAGGTGAATCCAGGTGAAAGCCATGATCCCTTATTGATGTCACCTGTTAAATCCACTTCAATCAGTGGAGATGAAGGGGAGGAGTCATGTGAAAGATGAAGGGGAGGAGTCAGGTTAAAGATGAAGGGGAGGGAACGTGTTAAAAAAAAAGTTATTTTTGCCTCGAGACAGTTGAGACAAGGGATTGTGTATGTGTGTCATTCAGGGGGTGAATGGCCAGGACAAAATATTTAAGTGCCTTTGAGCAGGTATGGTAGTAGGTACCAGGGCACCGGTGTGTGTCAAGAACTGCAGCGCTGCTGGGTTTTTCATGCTCAACAGTTTCCACTGTGGATCAAAGAATGGACATCCAGCCTACTTGTCACAACTGTGGGAGCAGTGGAGTCAACGTGGTTTTGGCATCCCTGTAGAACGCGTTAGACACCTTTGTCGAGTCCAGACCCCGTAACAAATTGAGGCTGTTCTGGGGGGCAAAAGGAGGTGCAACTCAATATTAGGAAGGTTTTCTTAGTGTTTTGTACACTCAGTGTATACTGTCCACTAATACACACACCTACCTGTATGTCAACAGATTTAAGAATGTTATGCAAAGCTGTGGGTCAGGGTCAAGACTGGGCTTTGAGCTTTAAGAAGAAGGCCCAAAATAGCTCCCCAAGACAATTAAGACCTGTAGGACAGGCCGTGTCACACAGGGAAAAGTGCAGAAGGAAAGTGGTGGCATTTGATTTAAAACATCAAAGAACAGTCTTATTCAAACCGTCACCTTTAGCTTACCACTGAAGAAGACACTGGTAATCCAAACTGTCACCTTTAACCTACCACAGAAGAAGACACTGGTAATCAAACTGTCACCTTTAACCTACCACAGAAGAAGACAGAAGAAGACACTGGTAATATATTATTAATCAAACTGTCACCTTTAACCTACCACAGAAGAAGTGTCCTAGTGATCTCAATATTGATATTTGGAGCACTGTCATCTGTTCCTGTGTCGCTGTCTGGCTGGGCGTACTGTAACCGGGGTGCTGTCT
>NW_027001716.1:0-7157 GCF_036934945.1 Oncorhynchus masou masou
CTCGTCTGTCTCTGTCTAACTGTCAGAGCCCAGGTGGGATAGAACTTGTCTTTTATCTTTCTGTTCTCCCTGTCTGTCTCTGTCTCACTGTCAGAGTCCAGGTGGGATAGAACTTGTCTTTTATCTTTTCTGTTCTCCCTCGTCTGTCTCTGTCTCACTGTCAGAGTCCAGGTGGGATAGAACTTGTCTTTTATCTTTCTGTTCTCCTCGTCTGTCTCTGTCTCACTGTCAGAGTCCAGGTGGGACAGAACTTGTGCTTTTATCTTTCTGTTCTCCCTCGTCTGTCTCTGTCTCACTGTCAGAGCCCAGGTGGGACAGAACTTGTCTTTTATCTTTCTGTTCTCCCTCGTCTGTCTCTGTCTCACTGTCAGAGCCCAGGTGGGACAGAACTTGTGCTTTTATCTTTCTGTTCTCCCTCGTCTGTCTCTGTCTCACTGTCAGAGTCCAGGTGGGACAGAACTTGTCTTTTATCTTTCTGTTCTCCCTCGTCTGTCTCTGTCTCACTGTCAGAGTCCAGGTCAGATGTTCTAGGTGTAACCCCTCGTTCTCTCTCCCTGTTTGTCTCCCCCTTCTCTCTCCCCGTTTGTCTCCCCTCTCTTCTCTCTCTCCCTGTTTGTCTCTCCCCTCTTTTCTCTCTCCCTGTTTGTCTCCCCCTTCTCTCTCTCCCTGTTTGTCTCTCCCCTTCTCTCTCTCCCTGTTTGTCTCCTCCATCTCTCTCTCCCTGTTTGTCTCCCCCTTCTCTCTCTCCGTTTGTCTCCCCCTTCTCTCTCTCCCTGTTTGTCTCTCCCCCTTCTCTCTCTCCCTGTTTGTCTCCCCCTTCTCTCTCTCTGTTTGTCTCCCCTTCTCTCTCTCCCTGTTTGTCTCCCCCTTCTCTCTCTCCCTGTTTGTCTCCTCCTTCTCTCTCTCCTCCTCTCTCCCTGTTTGTCTCTCCTCCTTCTCTCTCCCCATGTTTGTCTCCCTTCTCTCCCCTGTTTGTCTCCCCCTTCTCTCCCTGTTTCTCTCCCCTTCTCTCTCTCCCGTTTCTCTCCCTTCTCTCTCCCTGTTTGTCTCCCCCTTCTCTCTCTCCCTGTTTGTCTCCCCCTCTCTCTCTCCTGTTTGTCTCTCCTCTCTCTCTCCCTGTTTGTCTCTCCTCCTTCTCTCTCTCCCTGTTTGTCTCCCCCTTCTCTCTCTCCCTGTTTGTCTCCCCCTTCTCTCCCTGTTTCTCTCCCCCTTCTCTCTCTCCCTGTTTGTCTCTCCCCCTTCTCTCTCTCCCTGTTTGTCTCCCCCTTCTCTCTCTCCCTGTTTGTCTCCCCCTTCTCTCCCTGTTTCTCTCCCCTTCTCTCTCTCTCCCTGTTTGTCTCCCCCTTCTCTCTCTCCCTGTTTGTCTCTCCCCTTCTCTCTCTCCCTGTTTGTCTCCCCCTTCTCTCTCTGTTTGTCTCTCCCCCTTCTCTCTCTCCCTGTTTGTCTCCTCCTTCTCTCTCTCCCTGTTTGTCTCCCCCTTCTCTCTCTCCCTGTTTGTCTCCTCCTTCTCTCTCTCACTCCTCTCTCCCTGTTTGTCTCTCCTCCTTCTCTCTCCCCATGTTTGTCTCCCCCTTCTCTCTCTCCCTGTTTGTCTCCCCCCTTCTCTCCCTGTTTCTCTCCCCCTTCTCTCTCTCCCTGTTTCTCTCCCCCTTCTCTCTCTCCCTGTTTGTCTCCCCCCTTCTCTCCCTCTCCCTGTTTGTCTCCCCCCCTTCTCTCTCTCCCTGTTTGTCTCTCCCTTCTCTCTCTCCCTGTTTGTCTCTCCCCCTTCTCTCTCTCCTGTTTGTCTCCCCCTTCTCTCTCTCCCTGTTTGTCTCCCCCTTCTCTCCCTGTTTCTCTCCCCTTTCTCTCTCTCCTGTTTGTCTCTCCCTGTTTGTCTCCCCCTTCTCTGTCTCCCCCCTTCTCTCCCTGTTTGTCTCTCCCTGTTTGTCTCCCCCTTCTCTCCTTGCTTTCCCCTTCTCCCCTGTTTGTCTCCTCCTTCTCTCTCTTCCCTGTTTGTCTCCTTCTCTCTCTCCCTGTTTGTCTCCTCCTTCTCTCCTTGCTTGTCTCCCCTTCTCTCTCCCTGTTTGTCTCCTACCTTCTCCCTCTCCCTGTTTGTCCCCCCTTCTCTCTCTCCCCTGTTTGTCTCCCCCTTCTCTCTCTCCCTGTTGGTCTCCCCTTCCTTCTCTCTCTCCTGTTTGTCTCCCCTTCTTCTCTCCCCCTGTTTGTCTCCCCTTCTCTCCCTCTCTCCTTCTCTCTCCCTGTTTGTCTCCCCCTTCTCTCTCTCCCTCTCTCTCTCTCCCTGTTTGTCTCCCCCTTCTCTCTCTCACTCCTCTCTCCCTGTTTGTCTCCTCCTTCTCTCTCTCCCTGTTTGTCTCCCCCTCTCTCTCTCTCCTCCCTGTTTGTCTCCCCCTTCTCTCTCTCCCTGTTTGTCTCCCCCTTCTCTCTCTCCCTGTTTGTCTCCCCCTTCTCTCTCTCCCTGTTGGTCTCTCCCTTCTCTCTCTCCCTGTTTGTCTCCCCCTTCTCTCTCTCCCTCCTCTCTCCCTGTTTGTCTCCCCCTTCTCTCTCTCACTCCTCTCTCCCTGTTTGTCTCCCCCTTCTCTCTCTCACTCCTCTCTCCCTGTTTGTCTCCTCCTTCTCTCTCCCCTGTTTGTCTCCCCCCCTTCTCTCTCTCTCCCTGTTTGTCTCCCCCTTCTCTCTCTCCTGTTTGTCTCCCCCTTCTCTCTCTCCCTGTTTGTCTCCCCTTCTCTCTCTCCCCTGTTGGTCTCTCCTTCTCTCTCTCTCCCTGTTTGTCTCCCCCTTCTCTCTCTCCCTTCTCTCTCTCCCTGTTTGTATCTCCCCCTTCTCTCTCTCCCTGTTTGTCTCTCCCTTCTCTCTCTCCCTGTTTGTCTCTCCCCCTTCTCTCTCTCCCTGTTTGTCTCCCCCTTCTCTCTCTCCCTGTTTGTCTCTCCCTTCTCTCTCTCCCTGTTGGTCTCTCCCTTCTCTCTCTCCCTGTTTGTCTCCCCCCTTCTCTCTCTCCCCTCTCTCTCCCTGTTTGTCTCTCCCCTTCTCTCTCTCTCCCTGTTTGTCCCCCTTCTCTCTCTCCCTGTTTGTCTCCCCTTCTCTCTCTCCCTGTTGGTCTCTCCCTCTCTCTCTCTCCCTGTTTGTCTCCCCCTTCTCTCTCCCTGTTGGTCTCTCCCTGTTTGTCTCCCCCCTTCTCTCTCTCCCCTCTCTCTCTCCCTGTTTGTATCTCCCTTCTCTCTCTCCCTGTTTGTCTCCCCCCTTCTCTCTCCCTTCTCTCCCCCTGTTTGTATCTCCCCCTTCTCTCTCTCCCTTCTCTCTCTCCCTGTTTGTATCTCCCCCTTCTCTCTCTCCCCCTGTTGGTCTCTCCTTCTCTCTCTCCCTGTTTGTCTCTACCCCCTTCTCTCTCTCCTGTTTGTCTCCCCTTCTCTCTCTCCCTTGTTTGTCTCCCCCTTCTCTCTGCCCTGTTGGTCTCTCCTTTCTCTCTCCCTGTTTGTCTCCCCCCTTTTCTCTCCCTGTTTGTCTCTCCCCCTCTCTCTCTCCCTGTTTGTCTCCCCCTTCTTCTCTCCCTGTTTGTCTCCTCCATCCATCTTCTCCCTGTTTGTCTCCCCTTCTCTCTCCCCCTTCTCTCTCCCTGTTTGTCTCCCCCTTCTCTCCCCCTGTTTGTCTCCCCCTTCTCTCTCTCCTGTTTGTCTCCCCCCTTCTCTCTCTCCCTGTTTGTCTCCCCCTTCTCTCTCTCTTGTTTGTCTCCTCCATCTCTCTCTCTCCCTGTTTGTCTCCCCCTTCTCTCTCTCCCTGTTTGTCTCCCCCTTCTCTCTCTCCCCTGTTTGTCTCCCCTTCTCTCTCCCCCTGTTTGTCTCTCCCCCTCTCTCCTGTTTGTCTCTCCCCTTCTCTCTCTCCTGTTTGTCTCTCCCCTTCTCTCCCCCTGTTTGTCTCCCCTTCTCTCTCTCCCTGTTGGTCTCCCTTCTCTCTCTGTTTGTCTCCCCCTTCTCTCTCTCCTGTTTGTCTCCCCCTTCTCTCTCCCTGTTTGTCTCCCCCTTCTCTCTCTCCCTGTTTGTCTCCCCCCTTCTCTCTCCTGTTTCAGGACCACATCTATAAGCTGATGAAGAGTGACAGCTACACACGGTACCTCCGCTCCAACGCTTACCAGAACAGCCTTCTGATGGCCAGGAAGAAGGTGTCCCGTTTCTCTGTGTGTCTCTGTTCGCCTGGGGCAGACTGCAGTTTGACACCAGTCCTCAGCATCTAACATAGTGAAGTGCTGCCCTCTGTTGGAATTTCCAGGTTCTGCAGTCAGTAAAGTACTGTATGGTCTGAATCAGTGACATCAGTGACTTCTTTCCTCTGCTTTATTTTAAACTATTTTCTGCCTCTCTCTTCCCCCTCTTCTCTTCCCATGATGCTTTGTGCGACAGCCTGAGGACGGAGCAGCAGCAGGAAGACGCACCTGGAGAAGTTCACACGCAGCGTGGTCAGTGGCTCTACTTCCTGTTCTGTTCTGCTCTGTTCGTCTGTGTCTGTCTGTCTCTGTCTCTGTCTCTGTCTGTCTCACCTACATAATAGATTAATCCGACCACTACTTTGTTCCAAAACTTGTCACCTTAAACCAACAAGACAACCATCATATTAATTCCTCCTCTCTTCAGGGCAAGTCACTGACAGGCAAGGCTGTGGGCCTGATGCAGTTGTCCTGAACCAGGCCTGGGGCTGGAGTAAGACAGCCATGCCCACTGGAGCTGATCCACTGTGGGGAGAGTGGTGTTGAGGCTTAGAGAGCCTTGCTGGGGCCTGGTCCAACGTCGCCCACATAACTGACTCCAGATCAGTTTCCTGAGCTCCAGCGGAAGGACAGACATCATGCAATAAGTCACTTAGATCTGACACTAGGACGAGTGCCTTTGGCTGTGTCTCAAGTGGCACCATGTTCGTCTTATATATGAATTGCTATTTCTGACTGGAGCCCATGTGATTTGTGTAATCCATACAAGAAAGTGTACACTTTGGAGACTGGCTACATCCTAGCCTGGGCATTAGTCTAAAGTAGTGGGACTGGCAACATCCTAGCCTGGTCATTAGTCTAAAGTAGTGGAGACTGGCAACATCCTAGCCTGGGCATTAGTCTAAAGTAGTGGAGACTGTAACCTTCCTAGCCTGGGCATTAGTCTAAAGTAGTGGAGATTTGGCAACATCCTAGCCTGGGCATTAGTCTAAAGTAGTGGAGACTGGCAACATCCTAGCCTGGTCATTCGTCTAAAGTAGTGGAGACTGGCAACATCCTAGCCTGGGCCTTAGTCTAAAGTAGTGGAGACTGGTAACATCCTAGCCTGGTCATTCGTCTAAAGTAGTGGAGACTGGCAACATCCTAGCCTGGGCTTTAGTCAAAAGTAGTGGAGACTGGCAACATCCTAGCCTGGGCATTAGTCTAAAGTAGTGGAGACTGGCAACATCCTAGCCTGGGCATTAGTCTAAAGTAGTGGAGACTGGTAACATCCTAGCCTGGGCATTAGTCTAAAGTAGTGGAGACTGGCAACATCCTAGCCTGGGCCTTAGTCTAAAGTAGTGGAGACTGGCAACATCCTAGCCTGGGCATTAGTCTAAAGTAGTGGAGACTGGCAACATCCTAGCCTGGTCATTCGTCTAAAGTAGTGGAGACTGGCAACATCCTAGCCTGGGCATTAGTCTAAAGTAGTGGAGACTGGCAACATCCTAGCCTGGGCATTAGTCTAAAGTAGTGGAGACTGGCAACATCCTAGCCTGGTCATTCGTCTAAAGTAGTGGAGACTGGCAACATCCTAGCCTGGGCATTAGTCTAAAGTAGTGGAGACTGGCAACATCCTAGCCTGGGCCTTAGTCAAAAGTAGTGGAGACTGGCAACATCCTAGCCTGGGCCTTAGTCAAAAGTAGTGCACTATGAAGACAATAAGGTGCGATTTGGGACGCGGTCACTGTGTAGTTTCTCAACATATAACTCTGCCTGCTCTCTCTCTCTCTGGCTCTCTCTCTCTCTGCCCGCTCTCTCTGCCCGCTCTCTCTCTCTCTGGCTCTCTCCCTCTCTGTCTCTCTCTCTCTCTCTCTGTCTCTCTGGCTCTCTCTCTCTCTCTGGCTCTCTCTCTCTCTGGCTCTGTCTCTCTCTCCGGCTCTCTCTCTCTCCCTCTCTCTCTCTCTCTCTCTCCCGGCTCTCTCTCTCCCTCTCTGGCTCTCTTTCTCCCTCTCTGGCTCTCTCTCTCCCTCTCTGGCCCTCTCCCTCTCTGGCTCTCTCCCTCTCTGGCTCTCTCTGTCTCTCTCTCTCTCCCTCTCTGGCTCGCTCTCTCCCTGTCTCCCTCTCTGTCTCTCTCTGTCTCCCTCTCTGTCTCTCTCAGTCTCCCTCTCTCTCTCTCTCTCTCCCTCTCTGGCTCTCTCTCTCCCTCTCTGGCTCTCTCTCTCCCTCTCTGGCCCTCTCCCTCTCTGGCTCTCTCCCTCTCTGGCTCTCTGTCTCTCTCTCTCCCTCTCTGGCTCGCTCTCTCCCTCTCTGGCTCTCTCTCTCCCTCTCTGGCTCTCTCTCTCTCTCTGGCTCTCTCTCTCCCTCTCTGGCCCTCTCCCTCTCTGGCTCTCTCCCTCTCTGGCTCTCTCTGTCTCTCTCCCTCTCTGGCTCTCTCTGTCTCTCTCTCTCCCTCTCTGGCTCGCTCTCTCCCTCTCTGGCCTCCTGCTCCCTCTCCTCGCTCTCTCTCTCTCTCTCTCTCTCTCTCTCTCTCTCTCTCTGGCTCCTCTCTCTCTCTCTCTCTCTGTCTCCCTCTCTGGCTCTCTCTCTCTGTCTCTCTCTCCCTCTCTGGCTCTCTCTCTGTCTCTCTCTCTGTATCTCTGGTTCCTTTAATAGATTCTATAACCAAACGGAACGTCAGACTTCTACTTTATCTCAGCTCATGTTACTACAGTATAAAACCTTATTATATAAACTTAAAAACGGTTAAAATGATGTTTATAATGGATTTAGAATAAGCACCTTATTTTCATTCCGTCACTCTGAAGTAGACCCGTATATGGAAAGGGGAACATAACGGTTCTGTTCTGCTCTTTCTATTGAGTTTTTCACCCTTCATTTGATTTTAGTTACTTAAAAAATATTTAAAAAAGAGTTTGAATGACACACCCTATTTAACAAAATAAAATAAAAATCCCCATTCCGAAAATGTTGTTTGTTTTGT
>NW_027001717.1:0-7156 GCF_036934945.1 Oncorhynchus masou masou
ACTCATATGTATATACTGTACTCTATACCATCTACTGCATCTTGCCATCTTTATGTAATACATGTATCACTAGCCACTTTAAACAATGCCACTTTTATATGTTTTACATACCCTACATACTCATCTCATATGTACATACTTGTCATGCCCCTGGTCGAAGTATATTGTGTTTGTCTTTATTTATTTGGTCAGGCTAGGGTGTGACATGGGTTTATTGTGGTGTGTTTTGTCTTGGGGTTTTGTTAGGTATTGGGTGTGTGGCTTAGTGGGCGTATCTAGCATAGTCTATGGCTGTCTGGAGTGGTTCTCAATCAGAGGCAGGTGTTTATCGTTGTCTCTGATTGGGAACCATATTTAGGCAGCCATATTCTTTGAGTATTTCGTGGGTGATTGTTCCTGTCTCTGTGTTTGTTGTCACCAGATAGGCTGTATAGGTTTTCACACATTTATTGTTTTGTTTAGTTATTTCATGTCAAGTTCATTTATTAAAAGAACATGAATAACCACCATGCTGCATTTTGGTCCGCTTCTCTTCCACCAGACGAAAGCCGTTACAGAATCACCCACCACAACAGGACCAAGCGGCGTGGTAACAGGCAACAGCAACAGCAGGAGCAACAAAGAGAGGAATGGACATGGGAGGACGAATTGTACGGAGAAGGATCCTGGGCTCAGCCTGGAGAATATCGCCGCCCCAAAGAAGAACTGGAGGCGAAGAAAGCGGAGAAGCGCCGGTATGAGGAGGCAGCACGGCGACGCGGATGGAAGCCCGAGAGTCAGCCCCAAACATTTCTTGGGGGGGCTCAGAGAGAGTGTGGCAGAGTCAGGAGTCAGACCTGAGCCAACTCTCCCTGTTTATCGTGAGGAGCCAAGGAGGAGACCAGAACCAGAGCCGGTGTTGGAGGTGAGCGATGCAGAGACTGTGAAGGAGTTAATGGGGAGATTGGAGGAGAGAGAAATGGGGGAGTTGCTGTGTTGGTGCTTTAAGCATGGAATTCGCCCGACGGAGCGTGTCGGGGATTTGATGGCACCTGGGTCAGCGCTCCATACTCGTCCTGAGGTGCGTGTTAGTTGGCTGGTGAAGTTGGTGCCAGCCTCACGCACCAGGCCTCCTGTGCACCTCCCTAGCCTTCCACGTCCTGTGCCAGCACTGCTCTCAAGAACTCCAGTACGCCTTCACGGTCTAGCCCATCCTGTGCCACCTCCACACACCAGCCCTCCGGTGACAGCTCCCCGCACCAGGCTTCCTGTGCGTGTCCTCGGCCCAGCACCACCAGTGCCAGCACCACGCATCATGCCTACAGTGCGCCTCGCCTCTCCAGCACTGCCAGAGCCTTCCTCCTCTCCTGCGCTGCCGGAGTCTCCCGCCTGTTCAGCGCTGCCGGAGCCTTTCTCCTATCCTGCGCTGCCAGAGTCTCCCGCCTGTTCAGCGCAGCCAGAGCCTTCCTCCTCTCCTGCACTGCTGGAGTCTCACGCCTGTTCAGCGCTGCCAGAGCCTTCCGCTTGCTACAGCGCTGCCGGAGTCTGCCTGCCTGTTTAGCGCAGCCAGAGCTGTCAGTCTTCATGGAACAGCCAGAGCTGCCAGTCTGCATGGAGCAGCCAGAGCTGCCAGTCTGCATGGAGCAGCCAGAGCTGCCAGTCTGCATGGGGCAGCCAGAGCTGCCAGTCTGCAAGGAGCTGCCAGTCTGCATGGAGCAGCTGCCAGTCTGCATGGGGCAGCCAGAGCTGCCAGTCTGCAAGGAGCCGCCAGAGCTGCCAGTCTGCAAGAAGCCGCCAGAGCTGCCAGTCTGCATGGAGAAGCCAGAGCCGCCAGTCAGCATGGAGCAGCCAGAGCTGCCAGTCAGCATGGAGCAGCCAGAGCTGTCAGTCTGCCAGGATCCGCCAGTCAGCCAGACTCTTCCAGATCTGCCAGTCAGCCAGACTCTTCCAGATCCGCCAGTCAGCCAGACTCTTCCAGATCCGCCAGTCAGCCAGACTCTTCCAGATCCGCCAGTCAGCCAGACTCTTCCAGATCCGCCAGTCATCCAGACTCTTCCAGATCCGCCAGTCAGCCAGACTCTTCCAGATCCGCCAGTCAGCCAGACTCTTCCAGATCCGCCAGTCAGCCAGACTCTTCCAGATCCGCCAGTCAGCCAGACTCTTCCAGATCTGCCAGTCAGCCAGGATCTGCCAGTCAGCCAGACTTCTTTCCAGATCCGCCAGTCAACCAGACCCTTCCAGGATCCGCTCAGTCAACCAGACTCTTCGAGATCCGCCAGTCAGCCAGGACTCTTCCGGGATCCGCTCAGTCAGCCAGGATCTGCCAGAACCGCCAGCCAGCCAGGATCTGCCGGATCCAACTACCTGCCTGAGCTTCCTCTCAGTGCTGGGCTTCCTCTCAGTGCTGGGCTTCCTCTCAGTCCCGAGCTTTCCCTCAGTGCCGAGCTCAGTCCTTCCCCTCAGTCCCGAGCTTCCCCTTCAGTCCCGAGCTGCCCCTCAGTCCGGAGCTGCTCCTCAGTCCAGTGGGGTTCTGGGTGAGGACTTACTATGTCGGGTCGGGCGGCGAGGGTGGACTATCCAAGGACGCGAGGAGGAGGGATCAAGACATTGATAGAGTGGGGTCCACATCCTGCGCTCGGAGCCAGCACCATGGACAGACGCCACCGGGACCCTCCCCTATGGTTTCTGCGTGCGCCCAGAGTCTGCACCTTAGGGGGGGGTTCTGTCACGCCTGGTCTAAGTATATTGTGTTTGTCTTTATTTATTTGGTCAGCTAGGGTGTGACATTGGTTTATTGTGGTGTGTTTTGTCTAGGGTTTAGTTGGGTATTGGGTGTGTGACTTAGTGGGGTATCTAGCATAGTCTATGGCTGTCTGGAGTGGTTCTCAATCAGAGGCTTTTATTTTTATGTTTATTGTCATCAGATAGGCTGTATAGGTTTTCACACATTTTATTGTTTTGTTTAGTTATTTCATGTCAAGTTCATTTATTAAAGAACGTGAATAACCACCACGCTGCATTTTGGTCCGCTTCTCTTCCACCAGACGAAAGCCGTTACAATACTGTACTCGATACCATCAACTGCGTCTTGCCTATGCTATTCTGTACCATCACTCATTCATATATCTTTATGTAAATATAGTATTTAACCCTCTTTTTCCCATCATGTTTTGTCAGAGATTGTTTTATTGTATGTTTGTGCAAGTCATGTGTCGGTGTGCGACGGGTTTTGTACCCACATATGTTATTTTTTGTATATTTTGTTTTTTTGAGTTGTATGAGCACTTATTAAATGACTCCGTTTATACCAAGTTCCTTTTTCTGCACCTGGCTTCCCTGCCACCGACCCGCACCTTTTACACCAGGTCCTACAGGCCCTAGTTTTGTCGCACCTTGACCATTGTCCAGTAGTGTGGTCAGGTGCCACAAACGGGGACTGAGGAAAATTACAATTGGCCCAGAACAGGGCAGCACGGCTGTTGGGTATTTGTGAGAAGTATTGACATGTTGAATGCACTGAGCTGTCTGTTAAAAACTTCTACGGATCGGAGTCCCACCACCGGGACGGTTGAGCTGACGCGCGCTAATGTGATTAGCATGACATTGTAAATAACAAAAACATTTCTCAGGACATAGACATGTCTTATATGGGAAGAAAGCTTACATGTTTGTTAATCTAACTGCACTGTCCAATTTACAGTAGCTAAATACCATGCTATTGTTTGAGGAGAGTACACAACAACAACTTTAATCAATGCAACTGGTTTGATACACCTCTGAAGGTAAATAATGCTCTGATTTATCATCCTGGTGGTTTCAGAGATAAAAATGTAGCATAGTTGCTTAAAGTTTGAACCCCTGCTGTTTCTTTTACCAGATCTAATGTGTTACAATCTCCAAAATGTATTTCACATTTCCACTATCTTCAAGTGTTTCCTTTCAAATGATATCAAGAATATGCATATCCTTGCTTCAGGTTCTGAGCTACAGGCAGTTTGATTTGGGTATGTCATTTTTAGACGAAAATTTAAAAAAAAAGGGTCCGATCCTTATTAATCTACTGGAACACAGCTCAGAGACCCATGCATATCCCACAAGACATGCCACCAGAGGTCTCCTCACAGTCCCCAAGTTCAGAACATACTATAGGAGGCACACAGTACTACATAGAGCCAAGACTACATGGAACTCTATTTCACATCAGGAAACTCATGCAAGCAGTAACATCTGATTTAGAAAACAGATAAAAAATACAACTTATGGAACAGGGGGACTATAAAGAGACACACACAGGCACAGACACACGCATACATACACACACATAACATATGCACTATACACACACCTACACATGGATTTTATGTTGTAGATATGTGGTAGTAGAGAAGTGGCCTGTGGGCACACACTGAATTTGTTGTGAAATCTGTTGTGAAATGTAATATGTTTTAATTGTATATAACTTTGGCAGCAGCTAATGGGGATCCATAGTAAATACAAAATAGTATATCCAGTAAAGTGTGACTGAAATTGCTAACACAGATGTTAACTCACACTGCTCTCTCTTTGATTTCCATGTGTGTGGTGTGTGGGGGGCTGGGGGGGTGCGTTCCTTTCACAGGACCTCCTATGTGTGCATGTGTCCCCAAATTTCTTTGCACTATAACCGCTGGGCCTTGAGGGACCCCCTTCAAGTTAACGAGCAGTCATTCTGACTGCAACATTCTAACAGTGTAACTAAAGCATTTAATTTATGCTATTGAAAAAATAGGTTAATGAAGGTCTGAAGTAAAATTAAAATGAGAAAAAAATAGATTTAAAATAACACAAAAGCATTTAATTTGTTCATGTCACCGTAGGATGTATCAGCTGTATGTAAATACAATAACCACAAAAACTCAAGTGTTCAATCAATTTGATTTGTTACAACTATAAAACAGAAAGCATAGGTGTTGGAATGCAGTAACAGCTTCTTTAAATAACGACCCCCCAACAAATACCCCCAACCACCAAGTTCAGGTCAGAAAGATGCATGGTCAAATGATGATAATATCATTATTATCTGCTTGATACAGTTGAAGTCGGAAGTTTACATAAACTTCGGTTGGAGTCATAAAAACTTGTTTTTCAACTACTCCTCAAATATGACAAACTATAGTTTTGGTAAATAGGTTAGGACATCTACCAACAATTGTTTACAGACAGATTATTTCACTTGTAATTCACTGTATCACAATTCAGTGGGTCAGAAGTTGACATACACAAAGTTGATTGTGCCTTTAATCAGCTTGTAAAATTCCAGAACATTATGTCATGTCTTTAGAAGCTTCTGATAGACTAATTGACGTCAATTGGAGGTGTACCTGTGGATGCATTTCAAGGCATACTTTCAAACTCAGTGCCTCTTTGCAAGACATCATGGGAAAATCAAAATAAATCATGTAGACATGCTGGGGTGGTACTCCCTTTCACGCTCCCATTGTTTTTGGTTTGGAACTCTCTATGGTCTGTGGTTTATACCAAGTGTGGAATATAGTGAACTACCTTACAAATGTGCGAAGAATATATAAATACGCATTTACTGTAAAACTGCATAAGCCATTACTTGTAATTGACCCTGTCCTGATAGTAGAAACAGCATGACTAAACATATCCATATCCAACATATCCATCCATTTTTTTAAACAAATCAAATTGTATTGGTCCCATACACGTGATGATCAGATGTTATTGTGGGTGTAGCGAAATGCTTGTGCTTCTAGCTCCGACAGTGCAGTAATATCAACAAGTAACAACAACAAGTAATATCTGACAAATTTCACAACAAATTACCCTACACACAAATCTCAGTAGGAATGAATTAAGACTATATACAGTGGGGAGAACAAGTATTTGATACACTGCCGATTTTGCAGGTTTTCCTACTTACAAAGCATGTAGAGGTCTGTAATTGTTATCATAGGTACACTTCAACTGTGAGAGATGGAATCTAAAACAAACATCCATAAAATGACATTGTATGATTTTTAAGTAATTAATTTGCTTTTTATTGCATGACATAAGTATTTGATCACCTACCAACCAGGAATAATTCCGGCTCTCACAGACCTGTTAGTTTATCTTTAAGAAGCCCTCCTGTTCTCCACTCATTACCTGTATTAACTGCACATATCTGAACTCGTTACCTGTATAAAAGACACCTGTCCACACACTCAATCAAACAGACTCCAACCTCTCCACAATGGCCAAGACCAGAGAGCTGTGTAAGGGCATCAGGGATAAAATTGTAGACCTGCACAAGGCTGGGATGGGCTACAGGACAATAGGCAAGCAGCTTGGTGAGAAGGCAACAACTGTTGGTGCAATTATTAGAAAATGGAAGGAGTTCAAGATGATGGTCAATCTCCCTCGGTCTGGGTCTCCATGCAAGATCTCACCTCGTGGGGCGTCAATGATCATGAGGAAGGTGAGGGATCACACCAGAACTACACGGCAGGACCTGGTCAATGACCTGAAGAGAGCTGGGACCACAGTCTCAAAGAAAACCATTAGTAACACACTATGCCGTCATGGATTAAAATCCTGCAGCGCACGCAAGGTCCCCCTGCTCAAGCCAGCGCATGTCCAGGCCCATCTGAAGTTTGCCAATGACCATCTGGATGATCCAGAGGAGGAATGGGAGAAGGTCATGTGGTCTGATGAGACAAAAATAGAGCTTTTTGGTATAAACTCCACTCGCCATGTTTGGAGGAAGAAGAAGGATGAGTACAACCCCAAGAACACCATCCCAACCGTGAAGCATGGAGGTGGAAATATCATTCTTTGGGATGCTTTTCTGCAAAGGGGACAGGACGACTGCACCGTATTGAGGGAAGATGGATGGGGCCATGTATCGCGAGATCTTGGCCAACAACCTCCTTCCCTCAGTAAGAGCATTGAAGATGGGTCGTTGCTGGGTCTTCCAGCATGACAACAACCCGAAACACACAGTCAGGGCAACTAAGGAGTGGCTCCGTAAGAAGCATCTCAAGGTCCTGGAGTGGCATAGCCAGTCTCCAGACCTGAACCCAATAGAAAATCTTTGGAGGGAGCTGAAAGTCCGTATTGCCCAGCGACAGCCCTGAAACCTGAAGGATCTGGAGAAGGTCTATATGGAGGAGTGGGCCAAAATCCCTGCTGC
>NW_027001718.1:0-7155 GCF_036934945.1 Oncorhynchus masou masou
GTCATGTTGAATGACTGTCTTACCTTCTGTCCCGTGGTAGTTGGTTCCATCGGTCATGTTGAATGACTGTCTTACCTTCTGGTCCCGTGGTAGTTGGTTCCATCAGTCATGTTGAATGATGTCTTACCTTCTGGTCCCGTGGTAGTTGGTTCCATCAGTTATGTTGAATGACTGTCTTACCTTCTGGTCCCGTGGTAGTTGTTCCATCGTCATGTTGAATGACTGTCTTGCCTTCTGGTCCCGTGGTGTTGGTTCCATGGGTCATGTTGATGACTTATCTTGCCTTCTGAGTCCGTGGTGGTTGGTTCCATCGTGTCCTGTTGAATGACCTGTCTTACCTTCTGGTTCCGACGTGGTGGTTGGTTCACATCGGTCATGTTGAATGACTGTGTCACCACCTTCTGGTCCCGTGGTAGTTGGTTCCATCAGTCATGTTGAATGACTGTCTTACCTTCTGGTCCCGTGGTAGTTGGTTCCATCGGTCATGTTGAATGACTGTCTTACCTTCTGGTCCCGTGGTAGCTGGTTCCATCAGTCATGTTGAATGACTTTGTCTTACCTTCTGGTCCCGTGGTAGTTGGTTCCATCAGCACAGTTGAATGACTGTCTTACCTTCTGGTCCCGTGGTAGTTGGTTCCATCGGTCATGTTGAATGACTGTCTTACCTTCTGGTCCCGTGGTAGTTGGTTCCATCAGTCATGTTGAATGACTGTCTTACCTTCTGGTCCCGTGGTAGTTGGTTCCATCAGGTCATGCTGAATGACTGTCTTACCTTCTGGTCCCGTGGTAGTTGGTTCCATCGGTCATGTTGAATGACTGTCTTACCTTCTGGTCCCGTGGTAGTTGGTTCCATCAGTCATGTTGAATGACTGTCTTACCTTCTGGTCCCGTGGTAGTTGGTTCCATCAGTCATGTTGAATGACTGTCTTACCTTCTGGTCCCGTGGTAGTTGGTTCCATCGGTCATGTTGAATGACTGTCTTACCTTCTGGTCCGTGGTAGTTGGTTCCATCGGTCATGTTGAATGACTGTCTTACCTTCTGGTCCCGTGGTAGTTGGTTCCATCGGTCATGTTGAATGACTGTCTTACCTTCTGGTCCCGTGGTAGTTGGTTCCATCGGTCATGTTGAATGACTGTCTTACCTTCTGGTCCCGTGGTAGTTGGTTCCATCGGTCATGTTGCAATGACTGTCTTACCTTCTGGTCCCGTGGTAGTTGGTTCCATCAGCCACGCCTGGACGACTTTCTTGCCGGCTGGTCCTGCTGGCAATAAACAGAACAGGAAATACACAGGAAGTGCACCAGTTAGACTGGGGTGGTTGATGTGCCGTAACAACTCTCTGTTGGTCCGGGCTCAGAGACACTCACAGGCCTATTGATGGAGTAGTTGTGTGGTGTCAGAGTAGTGGTGTGGTGTCAGAGTAGTGGTGTGGTAGTCAGAGTAGTGGTGTGGTGTCAGAGTAGTGGTGTTGTGTCAGAGAAGTGGTGTGATGTCGGAGTAGTGGTATGGTGTCAGAGTAGTGGTGTGGTGTCAGAGTAGTGGTGTGGTGTCAGAGTAGTGGTGTGGTGTTGGAGTAGTGGTGTCAGAGTAGTGGTGTGATGTTGGAGTAGTGGTGTGGTGTCAGAGTAGCTGTGTGGTGTCAGAGTAGTGGTGTGATGTCTAGGGTAGTGGTGTGTTGTCAGACTAGTGGTGTGATGTTGGAGTAGTGATGTGTGATGTCAGATTAGTGGTGTGATGTTGGAGTAGTGGTGTGAGTGTCAGAGTAGTGGTGTGATGTTGGAGTAGTGGTGTGGTGTCAGAGTAGTGGTGTGATGTTGGAGTAGTGTGTGGTGTCAGAGTAGTGGTGTGATGTTGGAGTAGTGGTGTGGTGTCAGAGTAGTTGTGTGGTGTCAGAGTAGTGGTGTGATGTTGGAGTAGTGGTGTGGTGTCAGACTAGTGGTGTGATGTTGGAGTAGTGGTGTGGTGTCAGAGTAGTGGTGTGATGTTGGAGTAGTGGTGTGATGTTGGAGTAGTGGTGTGATGTTGGAGTAGTGGTGTGATGTTGGAGTAGTGTGTGTAGTGTCAGAGTAGTGGTGTGATGTTGGAGTAGTGGTGTGTCAGAGTAGTGGTGTGGTGTCAGAGTAGTGGTGTGTCAGAGTAGTGGTGTGGTGTCAGAGTAGTGGTGTGATGTTGGAGTAGTGGTGTCAGAGTAGTGGTGTGATGTTGGAGTAGTGGTGTGGTGTCAGAGTAGTGGTGTGATGTCGGATTAGTGGTGGGATGTTGGAGTAGTGGTGTGGTGTCAGAGTAGTGGTGTGACGTTGGAGTAGTGGTGTGGTGTCAGAGTAGTGGTGTGATGTTGGAGTAGTGGTGTGATGTTGGAGTAGTGGTGTGATGTCAGAGTAGTGGTGTTGTGTCAGAGAAGTGGTGTGATGTCGGAGTAGTGGTATGGTGTCAGAGTAGTGGTGTGGTGTCAGAGTAGTGGTGTGGTGTCAGAGTAGTGGTGTGGTGTGCGGAGTAGTGGTGTGATGTTGAGTAGTGGGGGTGGGAAGCACAGAGTAGTGGTGTGTCAGAGTATAGTGGTGTGGTGTCAGAGTAGGTGTGTCAGAGTAGTGGTGTGGTGCACAGAGTAGTGGTGTGTGATGTTGGAGTAGTGGTGTCAGAGTAGTGGTGGATGTTGAGCAGTGGTGTGAAGGAGTAGCTGTGTGGTGTCAGAGTAGTAGGTGGATGTTGGAGAAAGGGTGTGGTGTCAGACTAGTGGTGGATGTTGGAGTAGTGGTGTGTGTCAGAGTAGTGGTGTGATGTTGAGTAGTGGTGTGGTGTCAGAGTAGTGGTGTGATGTTGGAGTAGTGGTGTGATGTTGGAGTAGTGGTGTGATGTTGGAGTAGTGGTGTGATGTTGGGAGTAGTGGTGTGGGTGTCAGAGTAGTGGTGTGATGTTGAGTAGTGGTGTGTGTCAGAGTAGTGGTGTGATGTTGGAGTAGTGGTGTGATGTTGGAGTAGTGGTGTGGTGTCAGAGTAGTGGTGTGATGTTGAGTAGTGGTGTAGTGTCAGAGTAGTGGTGTGATGCTGAGGTAGTGGTGTGTCAGAGTAGTGGTGTGGTGTCAGAGTAGTGGTGTGTCAGAGTAGTGGGTGTGGTGTCAGAGTAGTGGTGTGATGTTGGAGTAGTGGTGTCAGAGGTGTGGTGGGATGTTGGAGTAGTGGTGTGGTGTCAGAGTAGTGGTGTGATGTCGGATTAGTGGTGGGATGTTGGAGTAGTGGTGTGGTGTCAGAGTAGTGGTGTGACGTTGGAGTAGTGGTGTGGTGTCAGAGTAGTGGTGTGGATGTTGGAGTAGTGGTGTGATGTTGGAGTAGTGGTGTGATGTCAGAGTAGTGGTGTTGTGTCAGAGAAGTGGGTGTGATGTCGGGAGTAGTGGTGGTTGGTGTCAGAGTAGTGGGTGTGGGTGTCAGGAGTAGTGGTGTGGTGTCAGAGTAGTGGTGTGGTGTCGGAGTAGTGGTGTGATGTTGGAGTAGTGGTGTGGTGTCAGAGTAGTGGTGTGTCAGGAGTAGTGGTGTGGTGTCAGAGTAGGTGTGTGTCAGAGTAGTGGTGTGGTGTCAGAGTAGTGGTGTGATGTTGAGTAGTGGTGTCAGAGTAGTGGTGTGATGTTGGAGTAGTGGTGTGGTGTCAGAGTAGTTGTGTGGTGTCAGAGTAGTGGTGTGATGTTGGAGTAGTGGTGTGGTGTCAGACTAGTGGTGTGATGTTGGAGTAGTGGTGTGGTGTCAGAGTAGTGGTGTGATGTTGGAGTAGTGGTGTGGTGTCAGAGTAGTGGTGTGATGTTAGAGTAGTGGTGTGATGTTGGAGTAGTGGTGTGATGTTGGAGTAGTGGTGTGATGTTGGAGTAGTGGTGTGGTGTCAGAGTAGTGGTGTGATGTTGGAGTAGTGGTGTGGTGTCAGAGTAGTGGTGTGATGTTGGAGTAGTGGTGTGATGTTGGAGTAGTGGTGTGGTGTCAGAGTAGTGGTGTGATGTTGGAGTAGTGGTGTAGTGTCAGAGTAGTGGTGTGATGTTGGAGTAGTGGTGTGTCAGAGTAGTGGTGTGGTGTCAGAGTAGTGGTGTGTCAGAGTAGTGGTGTGTGGTGTCGGAGTAGTGGGTGTGATGTTGGGAGTAGTGGTGTCAGAGGTGTGGTGTGATGTTGGTGTAGTGGTGTATGTCAGAGTAGGTGTGTGTGTGGTGTCAGAGTAGTGGTGTGATGTTGGAGTAGTGGTGTGGTGTCAGAGTAGTGGTGTGATGTCGGAGTAGTGGTGGGATGTTGGAGTAGTGGTGTGGTGTCAGAGTAGTGGTGTGACGTTGGAGTAGTGGTGTGGTGTCAGAGTAGTGGTGTGATGTTGGAGTACTGGTGTGATGTTGGAGTAGTGGTGTGATGTTGGTGTAGTGTGTGGTGTCAGAGTAGTGTGTGTCAGAGTAGTGGTGTGTGGTGTCAGAGTAGTGGTGTGATGTTGGAGTAGTGGTGTCAGAGTAGTGGTGTGATGTTGGAGTAGTGGTGTGGTGTCAGAGTAGTGGTGTGATGTTGAGTAGTGGTGTGGTGTCAGAGTAGTGGTGTGATGTTGGAGTAGTGGTGTGATGTTGGAGTAGTGGTGTGGTGTCAGAGTAGTGGGTGGGATGTTGGAGTAGTGGTGTGATGTTGAGAGTGGTGTTGAGGTATCTCTTATGGTTCCTACTGGGGTCATCCTAAGGTCTAGTTGGTAGTTTAACTCACTGTGACCTTCAGCTTTGGATTTGCTTTATTTGTGACCGCTGATGATTGCTCTTTTGTGTGTGTAGGTGTGCGTGTATACGTGCATAGTTTGGGTGTGTGGGCATTCTCAGTAGTAGTGTCCTCTTCTCTCAGTGCTAAACTGAATACATTTTGCCAGGCCAGGGCCCCTCTTGTCTCCATAGTCTATAGTCTACCTCCCTCCTCTAGAAGCACTGCATTAACAGGAGGTGTGTCAACAGCTTGTGGTGTAGAGGTGTGTGTGTGTGTGTGTGTGTGTGTGTGTGTGTGTGTGTGTCTTTGTGTCCGAGGTAGTGTGTCTACGGAGGTGTGTGTGTGTGTGTGTGTGACACACCCAGGGCTCCCCCTCCCCCTCCCCTTCACCCCTCCCACCATAGGCACCTATAGGGGGCAGGATGAGTGTGCAAACAGAGGCAGGAGGGAGGTAGTGTTCAGACCACCCTCTCATGAACATTCATTCCACTAAGGAATAGTAGCAACAGACCTGGGTCCGTTTTCCAATAAGCATCTTTAAGGATAAGTTCATCGTTATAATCATAACCTTGTAAATGGGCATCTGTCAAAAGCAGTGGGAGTACACTGCGGCGTCTGTCAGGGCTGTCCTTTATCTCCTCTTCTGTTCGTGGGCCCGTATTGAACCACTGGCACAGGTCTTGAGAAGGGACCAAGGGATCAGTGGGGTGGGTATCCCGGGGAGTGGGGGGATGACCGCCAAGTGTGTCTTTTACATGGACGACGCCAACATTTTATGTACCGACCTTTTATCCGTCGACAGGACTCTGGACAGGACTGACTGGTACGGACGAGCCACTGGGGCGAGACTGAACAGAGACAAGACAGAGGCCCAGTTCTTGGACCATGGGCAGACCAGACTTACCAGACTACCTCTGACAGTGGACATAATCCTGGGGACTTGACTGGGAGGAGACAGAACTGGAGGAATCGGGGACAGTAAGACAGTGTTTTTGGGGGACGCCAACTGACTGACTCTTGAGGGCAAGGTTTTATCATTAAAGCTGTGATTTTACCTGTGTTTTAATTAATCAGTTCTGTTTTTATCCCCCCTCGAAGGAGTATTTTAGACCTGGAGCGGGATCTTTTCTACTTCCTGTGGGGAGGCAAGTGGAGAGGCTGAGGAGGGAGTGGTCAGAGGCCCAGGTCCAGGGGGGAAAGGCTTGCCTGACCTCTACTTGTTCCTGGGCAGCCGCCACACAGCGTTACATCTGACCCTTGCCACCTCCCGGTCAACAAGACTCAGTCTCTCGCCACGGTTCCACCTTAGGATCTGAGGCTGATCCCAGTCGATCCAGCCCCAGTCTCTTTCCCTGCTTTACCCCCGCCTACGTCCAGCTCCAGAAGTTTTTAAGACATTTTAAACTGAAAAAGAAACAGTCACGGTTTTAACAAAACACCGCTCTTTCTCTCTTGTAAGACTGGAACTAGAGGTCCAGCGTGGTCATTATAGGTGAGCCCACAACGGGTTGGCGCAACGGTCCATCCTGCTCTCCTGAATCGCACGTGGACCTGTCCTGATGGTCGCCCACTGATCCTCCCGTCAGGGCCGTTATGCACTCACGGGCATGGCGAGGATCTGCTTCTCGACTGAATGCCGCCAAGAAGAGTCGGTGAGGCACATGCTCTGGGAGTGCAGAGCCGCCAGGGACCTGTGGAAGGAAGCAGGCCCCCTGATCACCTCGTGTCTGCCAGCAGGGGAGGACCTAACACCTCAGCTCGTGCTGTATGGGGTGGGCCGAAGGCCCATTCCATCGAAGACCTTCACCAAGCTCTGGTCCACCCTCACGTGCCTGAAGGAAGCACTGTGGTCCTCCCGTAACCTGCTGGTAGCGAAAAACGTAGAGACCACCCCCCAGGCAGTGGCCATGGTAGCCACGGAAGCCCTGGGGTGGTACGGAAGAAAGGGGGCCTCGACCCCAAGCGAAGGGTCCCCCACAACACCCTAGGTCCCGGCGGCCACGGCCTGACAGCGCTGCGGCGCCTAGGGCGATGCGCCTAGGGGAGGGATCCCCTCTGGGCCCCGAAGGACGGGACGATGATCCATTCAGAAGAGCAGGATGAGGTGAGCTTGATAAAGACTCACCCCGCTCCTGTACAAGGGACTGAAGACAGCCTTTTAACAAAGTGGCTTTTTAACATGTTTTTCATGTCTTAAAAATGTTTTACCTTTGTTAGATCATTAGTACACATTTTAAATGGCTTTTACAGATTTGATGTTTTTACAAGGAAAGTACTTTTAGTCATAGTTGTTTTCATTGGTTTTAACAACATGTACTTTTTAACAAATTTAAATGTAACTTTCAAATGCTGTGTGTTATGCTTTGTTGCCGTTTTTATGTGTATAAATGATGTAAAAAATGTATGAGCTGTTTTTAAAGGAATTGTACCAATAAAACTTTTCCAAAAGAAAAAA
>NW_027001719.1:0-7152 GCF_036934945.1 Oncorhynchus masou masou
CATGTGGTGTTGTCATGTTGTGTTGCTACCATGTTGTTGTCATGTTGTGTTGCTACCATGTTGTTGTCATGTTGTGTTGCTACCATGTTGTTGTCATGTTGTGTTGCTACTGCATGTTGTGTTGTCATGTTTTTGCTGCCTTGCTATGTTGTTGTCTTAGGTCTCTCTTTATGTAGTGTTGTGTTTTCACGTGTCGTGATGTTTTGTCCTATATTTATATATATATATATATATATATATATATATATATATATATATATATATATATATATATATATTTAAAAAACAAAACATTTTTAATCCCAGACTCCCTCCCCGCAGGAGGCTTTTTGGTAGGCCGTCATTGTAAATAAAAATTTGTTTTACCTGACTTGCCGAGTTAAATAAAGGTTCAATAAATACAAATAAAATAAGTTGCATTACTCTTCATTACTCTACATTACACTACATTATACTACATTACCTCTGCACTACCTCTGCTCTACATTACAGTACATTATACTACATTACTTCTACACTACTCTACATTATACTACATTACTCTACATTACTTCTACACTACCCTACATTATACTACATTACTCTACACTACCCTACATTACACTACACTACTCCTACATTACACTACATTATACTACATTACTCTACACTACCCTACATTATACTACATTATACTACATTACTCTACACTACCCTACATTATACTACATTACTCTACACTACCCTACATTACACTGGTTACACTACTCCTACATTACACTATATTATACTACATTACTCTACCCTACACTACCCTACATTATACTACATTACTCTACACTACTCCTACATTACTCTACATTATACTACATTACTCTACACTACCCTACATTACTCTACATTATACACATTACTCTACCCTACACTACCCTACATTACTCTACACTACCCTACACGTACCACATTACTCTACACTACCCTACATTACACTACACTACCCTAAATAATCCACATTAGTTCCTAGTCAAGGGGCAGCGCAGCTACTCTTCCTGGGTTTATTATGGATCCCTATTAGTTCGCCATGGCAGCAGCTACTCTTCCTGGGGCTGACAGGATCCTTATTAGTTCCCAATAAGGCAGCAGCTACTCTTCCTGGGGTTTATTATGGATCCCATTAGCTCCTGCCATGGCAGCCATTAGTCTTCCTCGGGGTCTGGCAAATGTAGGCAGTTTCACATTTTAAAAACATTACAAAACATTCATAATAGATTTTACAACATATTAAGTGTGCTCCTCAGGCCCCTACTTTACAACCACACATCTTCAACACAAAATCCATGTGTACATATGTGTATAGTGCTTATGTTATTGTGTGCATGCATGTGTCTGTACCCCATGTTTGTGTTGCTTAACTGTCCCCTCTGTTCCATACGGTGTATTTTTATCTGTTTTTTAAATCTGATTCTACTGCTGCATCAGTTACCTGATGTGGAATAGAGTTCCATGAAGTCATGGCTTTCACAAATACAAGTAGTGATGAAGTCAATCTCTCCTCCTTTAGAGCCAGGGAGATCAACATGCATATTGTTAATGTTAGCTCTCTGTGTACATCCAAATCCCTCTGTGGCACCTGACCACACGACTTAACAGCAGTCCAGCTGCGACAAACAAAGGACCTGCCATATTGATCGTGTTGTTAAGAAGGTAGAGCAGCTCCTGTGTGGCTCAGTCGGTATGGCGCTTGCAACGCCAAGCGTCGTTGTCCCGCTAAGTAAAAGGTAGAGTCGCTTTGGACAAAAGCGTCTGCTAAATGGGATATATTATTATATTATATTATTTATTATGGACAGACTTCTCCCCATCCAAGCTACTGTTGTATCAATATGTTTTGACCATGACAGTTGACCATGACAGTCAACTTGCTCAATTTCCACATAATTTATTACAAAATTTAGTTGAGGTTTAGGGTTTAGTGAAGGATTTGTCCCAAATTCATTGCTTTTCGTTTCTTTCTTTTAAATTTAGGACTAACTTATTCCTTTGCCACCCATTCTACAACTAACCGCAGCCTTTGTTATGTGTTGCGGTCATTTCAGTCGATAATAGGTGACGTGTATAGTGTTGAGTCAACCGCATACATGAAACTCTGGTTTTACTCAAAGCCAGTGGCATGTCGTTCGCACACATTTTAAAAGCAAGGGGCCTAGACAGTTACCCTGGGGAATTCCTGATTCTAACTGGATTATATGTGAGAGGTTTTCCATTAAAGAACACTCTCTGTGTTCTGTTAGACAGGTAACCTTTATCCACATTATAGCAGGGGTGTAAAGCAATAACACATACGTTTTTCCAGCAGCAGACTATGATCAACAATATCAAAAGCCGCACTGAAGTCTTAACAAAACAGCCTTCCACAATCTTTTTATCAATTTCTTTCAGCCAATCATTAGTCACTGTGTGAGTGTTGTGCTTGTTAAATGTCCTTCCCTATAACTGTGCTGAAAGTCTGTTTGTCAATTTGTTTATTGTGAAATAACATTGTTTCTGGTCAAACACAATTTTTTCCAAAACTTTCCAAAGGGTTGGTAACAGGCTGATTGGTCGGTTGTTTGAGCCAGTAAAGGGGGGCTTTACTGTTCCAGTAGCGGAATGACTTTAGCTTCCTCCAGGCCTGAGGGCACACACTTTCTAGTAGGCTTAAGTTGAATATATGGCAAATAGGAGTGGCAATATCGTCCACTATCATCCTCAGTAATTTTCCATCCTCCGGGTTGTCAGACCCGGTGGCTTGTCATTGTTGATAGACAACCATACTTTTTTTCACCTTTCCACACTCACTTTACGTGAATTCAGAATTACAACGCTTATTTTTCCTTATTTGGTCAGATATACTTGTGTGTAGTGTCAGCGCTTGTTGCTGGCATGTCATGTCTAAATTTGCTAATCTTGCCAATTTGCTAAATCATTAAAAGTAGTTCACAATATCCGCGGGTTTTTGAAGAATTCTGATTCAATGTGAATGATGTGAACTGAGTTGGCCCTTTTTCACAGCATTTCATTGAAGGTGCTCCAAAGCTTTTACTTTGTCATTTTTGTTTTCATAGTGAAGTTTCTTTTTTATTCAGTTTAGTCACATGATTAGTCACATGATTTCTCAATTGCATTAAGTTTGCCAATCGGTTGTGCAGCCAGACTCATGTGCCATTCCTTTGCCTCATCCCTCTCAACCATACAATTTTAAATTTTCACAGTACATTTTTATATGTTTAAGCCACACATTACTCTTCATTACCCTTCACTACATTATAATACATTAATCCAAAATAATCTACATTACCCAACATTGCTCCACATTATACTACTAATCCACATTACTCTACATTATACTATATTTACTACATTTTACATTATACGACATTGCTCTACATTATACTATGTTAATTCACATTACTCTACATTACAGTACATTATACTACATTATACATTATATGTTAATTCACATTACTCTACATTACAGTACATTATACTACATTACTCTACATTATTATACTACGTTAATCCACATTATACTACATTACTCTATATTACTCTACATTATACTACATTACGCTACATTATACTACATTACTCTACATTACTTTACATCAGGTATTCCCAAACTGGGTACGCGCTATCCCTTCGGGGGTAAAATAAAATGTAATTCACATTTTTTTTTAAATATGTAGAGCGAAATAACAACACAATGTCAAATACAGGTAGTCTAGTCAAATAATTAACCTCCAATCACTGCTAACGGTCTGTATGTAGCCAAACGTAGCTGCTGCTCATTCAGTTTGCTCCAAAATGGATAACTGGTTAAAAAAGTAAGGCCCGCGTCCATAGAGACACATACCAGCTCTACTGGTAGTACTGTTACTACCACTAGGACATCATACTGCTACTACCACTAGGACATCATACTGCTACTGCCACTAGGACCTCATACTGCTACTACCACTAGGACATCATACTGCTACTACCACTAGGACCTCATACTGCTACTACCACTAGGACCTCATACTGCTACTACCACTAGGACATCATACTGCTACTACCACTAGGACATCATACTGCTACTACCACTAGACATCATACTGCTACTACCACGAGGACATCAATACACTGCCACACCACTAGGACCTCATACCGCTACTACCACTAGGACCCTCATACTGCTACTACCACTAGGACATCATACTGCTACTACCACTAGACATCATACTGCCTCTACCACTAGACATCATACTGCTACTACCACTCAGGACCTCATACTGCTACTACCATCATACTGGACATCATACTGCTACTACCACTAGGACATCATACTGCTACTACCACAGGACCTCATACTGCTCCTAGATCTCATACTAGACATCATACTGCATACTACCTCTAGACATCATACTGCTACTACCACTAGGACATCATACTGCTACTACCACTAGGACCTCATACTGCTACTACCACTAGACCTCATACTGCTACTACCACTAGACATCATTTTACTGCTACTACTACTAGACATCATACTGCTACTACCACTAGGACATCATACTGCTACTACCACTAGGGATATACCGCTACTACCACTAGGACCTCATACTGCTACTACCACTAGGACATCATACTGCTACTACCACTAGGACATCATACTGCTACTACCACTAGGACATCATACTGCTACTACCACTAGGACATCATACTGCTACTACCACTAGACATCATAATTGCTACTACCACTAGGACATCATACTGCTACTACCACTAGGACATCATACTGCTACTACCAATTAGACATCATACTGCTACTACCACTAGATATCATATTGCTACTACCACTAGACATCATACTGCTACTACCACTAGACATCATACTGCTACTACCACTAGGACATCATACTGCTACTGCTACTAGGACCTCATACTGCTACTACCACTAGACATCATACTGCTACTACCACTAGACCTCATACTGCTACTACCACTAGGACATCATACTGCTACTACCACTAGGACATCATACTGCTACTACCACTAGGACATCATACTGCTACTACCACTAGGACATCATACTGCTACTACCACTAGGACATCATACTGCTACTACCACTAGGACATCATACTGCTACTACCACTAGGACATCATACTGCTACTACCACTAGGACATCATACTGCTACTACCACTAGGACCTCATACTGCTACTACCACTAGGACCTCATACTGCTACTACCACTAGGACATCATACTGCTACTACCACTAGGACCTCATACTGCTACTACCACTACCACTGGACACTCATACTGCTACTACCACTAGGCTCATACTGCTACTACCACTAGACCTCATACTGCTACTACCACTAGGACCTCATACTGCTACTACCACTAGGACCTCATACTGCTACTACCACTAGGACATCATACTGCTACTACCACTAGGACATCATACTGCTACTACCACTAGGACATCATACTGCTACTACCACTAGGACATCATACTGCTACTACCACTAGGACCTCATACTGCTACTACCACTAGGACATCATACTGCTACTACCACTAGGACATCATACTGCTACTACCACTAGGACATCATACTGCTACTACCACTAGGACATCATACTGCTACTACCACTAGGACATCATACTGCTACTACCACTAGGACATCATACTGCTACTACCACTAGGACATCATACTGCTACTACCACTAGGACATCATACTGCTACTACCACTAGGACATCATACTGCTACTACCACTAGGACATCATACTGCTACTACCACTAGGACATCATACTGCTACTACCACTAGGACATCATACTGCTACTACCACTAGGACATCATACTGCTACTACCACTAGGACATCATACTGCTACTACCACTAGGACCTCATACTGCTACTACCACTAGGACATCATACTGCTACTACCACTAGGACATCATACTGCTACTACCACTAGGACATCATACTGCTACTACCACTAGGACCTCATACTGCTACTACCACTAGGACATCATACTGCTACTACCACTAGGACCTCATACTGCTACTACCACTAGGACATCATACTGCTACTACCACTAGGACATCATACTGCTACTACCACTAGGACATCATACTGCTACTACCACTAGGACACTCATACTGCTACTACCACTAGGACATCATACTGCTACTACCACTAGGACCTCATACTGCTACTACCACTAGGACATCATACTGCTACTACCACTAGGACATCATACTGCTACTACCACTAGGACATCATACTGCTACTACCACTAGGACATCCTACTGCTACTACCACTAGGACATCATACTGCTACTACCACTAGGACATCATACTGCTACTACCACTAGGACATCATACTGCTACTACCACTAGGACATCATACTGCTACTACCACTAGGACATCATACTGCTACTACCACTAGGACATCATACTGCTACTACCACTAGGACATCATACTGCTACTACCACTAGGACATCATACTGCTACTACCACTAGGACCATCATACTGCTACTACCACTAGACATCATACTGCTACTACCACTAGGACCTCATACTGCTACTACCACTAGGACCTCATACTGCTACTACCACTAGGACATCATACTGCTACTACCACTAGGACATCATACTGCTACTACCACTAGGACATCATACTGCTACTACCACTAGGACATCATACTGCTACTACCACTAGGACATCATACTGCTACTACCACTAGGACATCATACTGCTACTACCACTAGGACATCATACTGCTACTACCACTAGGACATCATACTGCTACTACCACTAGGACATCATACTGCTACTACCACTAGGGACCTCATACTGCTACTACCACTAGGACATCATACTGCTACTACTACTAGGACCTCATACTGCTACTACCACTAGGACATCATACTGCTACTACCACTAGGACACTCATACTGCTACTACCACTAGGACCTCATACTGCTACTACACTAGGACATCATACTGCTACTACCACTAGGACCTCATACTGCTACTACCACTAGGACATCATACTGCTACTACCACTAGGACCTCATACTGCTACTACCACTAGGGCATCATACTGCTACTACCACTAGGACATCATACTGCTAC
>NW_027001720.1:0-7152 GCF_036934945.1 Oncorhynchus masou masou
GCTCTGGTCTAAAATGGTGCACTATATAGGGAATGAGCTCTGGTCTAAAATAATTACTATAGGGAATAGGGCTTTGGTCCAAAATGGTGCACTATATAGGGAATAGGGCTTTGGTCTAAAACGGTCGCACTATAGAGGGAATAGGGTGCCGTTTCAGATGCATCCTGTGGCTGCCAGTCAGTCTACAGTAATCCCTTGACTCAGCTCAGACCTTCAGCCAGTCTACAGTAATCTCTGACTCAGCTCAGACCTCCAGCCAGTCTAGCTGTAATCCCTGACTCAGCTCATGGACCTTCGAAGCCAGTCTACAGTAATCCCTGACTCAGCTCAGACCTTCAGCCAGTCTACAGTAATCCCTGACTCAGCTCAGACCTTCAGCCAGTCTACAGTAATCGCTGACTCAGCTCAGACCTTCAGCCAGTCTACAGTAATCCCTGACTCAGCTCAGACCTCCAGCCAGTCTACAGTAATCCCTGACTCAGTCAGACCCTCAGCCAGTCCACAGTACATCCTCTGACTCAGCTCAGACCTCCAGCCAGTCTCAGTAATCCTGACTCAGCTCAGTCTACAGTAATCCCTGATTCAGCTCAGACCTTCAGCCAGTCTGCAGTAATCCCTGACTCAGCTCAGTGACCTCCAGCTCAGTCTACAGTAATCCCTGACTCAGCTCAGGCCTACAGTAATCCCTGATTCAGCTCAGACCTTCAGCCAGTCTACAGTAATCCCTGACTCAGCTCAGACCTCCAGCCAGTCTACAGTAATCCCTGACTCAGCTCAGTCTACAGTAATCCCTGATTCAGCTCAGACCTTCAGCCAGTCTACAGTAATCCCTGACTCAGCTCAGTCTACAGTAATCCCTGACTCAGCTCAGACCTCCAGCCAGTCTACAGTAATCCCTGACTCAGCTCAGTCTACAGTAATCCCTGACTCAGCTCAGACCTTCAGCCAGTCTACAGTAATCCCTGACTCAGCTCAGTCTACAGTAATCCCTGACTCAGCTCAGACCTTCAGCCAGTCTACAGTAATCCCTGATTCAGCTCAGTCTACAGTAATCCCTGACTCATTTCAGACCTACAGTCAGTCTACAGTAATCCCTGACTCAGCTCAGACCTTCAGCCAGTCTACAGTAATCCCTGACTCAGCTCAGACCTCCAGCCAGTCTACAGTAATCCCTGATTCAGCTCAGTCTCCAGTCAGTCTACAGTAATCCCTGATTCAGCTCAGTCTACAGTAATCCCTGACTCATTTCAGACCCTCAGCCAGTCTACAGTAATCCTGACTCAGCTCAGACCTTCAGCCAGTCTACAGTAATCCCTGACTCAGCTCAGACCTCCAGCCAGTCTACAGTAATCCCTGATTCAGCTCAGTCTACAGTAATCTCTGACTCACCTCAGACCTCCAGCCAGTCTACAGTAATCCCTGACTCAGCTCAGACCTCCAGCCAGTCTACAGTAATCCCTGATTCAGCTCAGACATCCAGCCAGTCTACAGTAATCCTCTGACTCAGCTCAGACCTCCACATAATGTTGTAATTAGATAGTTCCTGGTCTGTCACTTTGTCTTTTTTTTTAAAGGCAGAAGGAGAGAGTGAGAGAAACAGAACTAAAATGGTGCCAAGATGTTAATGCGTTTTAACAAACAAACATATCTCAGAACAGCAGCTCCGACGCAGAGGCCTCCCTCTCTACGCCTTTGTGTTTCAGATGAATGTGAGAGAAGCTTTCCTCTGTGAATTCAATTCACTAACTCAATGTGGGCTGTGGAATTCTCACACTCTCTCTACCTCTCAGTTCTTTTCCCATCTCAATTTAGGCTAATTCAAACCACAACTGGCTTTCATATCTTCCCCAAGTCTATTTATTTCAACTTTGAAGGAGATTTATTTTTCAAAAGAGGATAAACACTCACCTCTTAAACAATCACATACATTTTGTTGGATCTCTGACAATGCAACAATGAATATACATTGACATTGCTCGGAAATATGCTTGCATTTAAGGAGAAAACATTATGTTTGATGCTCACTCAGGGACAACGCAACAATTGTTCTTCATTCTATAGCTCGAGGACTCCTGATATCTCTAGAAGTGATGTCTTTATCTGTTATGGTCTAGTACTGTCTTTTTGATAGCTAGGTCCATCTACTGCCTGTCTTCCCAGTGGTCAACTTGGTGTGTGAACTGCTGACTGATCATAACTTGCAGTGAAATCCCAAATACAACCGGTGTAGGTAGACCTTACAGTGAAATGCTGAATAGCAACAGGTGTAGGTAGACCTTACAGTGAAATGCTGAATACAACAGGTGTAGGTAGACCTTACAGTGAAATGCTGAATAGAACAGGTGTAGGTAGACCTTACAGTGAAATGCTGAATACATCAGGTGTAGGTAGACCTTACAGTGAAATGCCGAATACAACACGTGTAGGTAGACTGTACAGTGAAATGCTGAATACAACAGGTGTGGTAGACCTCACAGTGAAATGCTGAATACAACAGGTGTAGTAGACCTTACAGTGAAATCCCGAATACAACCGGTGTAGGTAGACCTTACAGTGAAATGTTGAATACATCAGGTGTAGGTAGACCTTACAGTGAAATGCTGAATACAACAGGTGTAGTAGACCTCACAGTGAAATGCTGAATACAACAGGTGTCAGTAGACCTTACAGTGAAATGCTGAATACAACAGGTGTAGGTAGATCTTACAGTGAAATGCTGAATACAACAGGTGTAGTAGACCTTACAGTGAAATGCTGAATACAACAGGTGTAGGTAGATCTTACAGTGAAATGCTGAATACATGTGTAGTAGACCTTACAGTGAAATACTGAATACAACAGATGTAGTAGACCTTACAGTGAAATACTAAATACAACAGGTGTAGTAGACCTTACAGTGAAATGCTGAATGCAGCAGGTGTAGGTAGACCTTACAGTGAAATGCTGAATACAGCAGGTGTAGTAGACCTTACAGTGAAATGCTGAATACAACAGGTGTAGTTAGACCTGACAGTGAAATGCTGAATACAACAGGTGTGGTAGACCTCACAGTGAAATGCTGAATACATCAGGTGTAGGTAGACCTTACAGTGAAATCCCGAATACAACCGGTGTAGTAGACCTTACAGTGAAATGCTGAATACAACAGGTGTAGTAGACCTTACAGTGAAATGCCGAATACAACAGGTGTAGGTAGACCTCACAGTGAAATGCTGAATACATCAGGTGTAGGTAGACCTTACAGTGAAATGCTGAATACAACAGGTGTAGGTAGACCTTACAGTGAAATGCTGAATACATCAGGTGTAGGTAGACCTTACAGTGAAATGCTGAATACAACAGGTGTAGGTAGATCTTACAGTGAAATGCTGAATACAACAGGTGTAGGTAGACCTTACAGTGAAATGCCGAATACAACACGTGTAGGTAGACTGTACAGTGAAATGCTGAATACAACAGGTGTGGTAGACCTCACAGTGAAATGCTGAACACAACAGGTGTAGTAGACCTTACAGTGAACAGACCTGTAACTTCTTCTTTAAGAGGCCCCTCTGTCCTCCACTCATTACCTGTATTAATTGTTTGAACTTGTTTATCAGTATAAAAGACACCTGTCCACAACCTCAAACAGTCACACTCCAAACTCCACTATGGCCAATACCAAACAGCTGTCAAAGGACACCAGAAACAAAATTGTAGACCTGCACCAGGCTGGGAAGACTGAATCTGCAATAGGTAAGCAGCTTGGTTTGAAGAAATCAACTGTGGGAGCAATTATTAGGAAATGGAAGACATACAAGACCACTGATAATCTCCCTCGATCTGGGGCTCCACGCAAGATCTCACCCCGTGGGGTCAAAATGATCACAAGAACGGTGAGCAAAAATCCCAGAACCACACAGGGGGACCTAGTGAATGACCTGCAGAGAGCTGGGACCAAAGTAACAAAGCCTACCATCAGTAACACACTATGCCGCCAGGGACTCAAATCCTGCAGTGCCAGACATGTCCCCCTGCTTAAGCCAGTACATGTCCAGGCCTGTCTGAAGTTTGCTAGAGAGCATTGGATGATCCAGAAGAAGATTGGGAGAATGTCATATGGTCAGATGAAACCAAAATATAACTTTTTGGTAAAATTTCAACTCGTCGTGTTTGGAGGACAAAGAATGCTGAGTTGCATTCAAAGAACACCATACCTACTGTGAAGCATGGGGTTGGAAACATGCTTTGGGGCTGTTTTTCTGCAAAGGGACCAGAGACGACTGATCCATGTAAAGGAAAGAATGAATGGGGCCATGTATCGTGAGATTTTGAGTGAAAACCTCCTTCCATCAGCAAGGGCATTGAAGATGAAACGTGGCTGGGTCTTTCAGCATGACAATGATCCCAAACACACCGCCTGAGCAACGAAGGAGTGGCTTTGTAAGAAGCATTTCAAGGTCCTGGAGTGGCCTAGCCAGTCTCCAGATCTCAACCCCATAGAAAATCTTTGGAAGGAGTTGAACGTCTGTGTTGCCCAGCAACAGCCCCAAAACATCACTGCTCTAGAGGAGATCTGCATGGAAGAATGGGCCAAAATACCAGCAACAGTGTGTGAAAACCTTGTGAAGACTTACAGAAAATGTTTGACCTCTGTCATTGCCAACAAAGGGTATATAAATAAGTATTGAGAAACTTTTGTTATTGACCAAATGCTTATTTTCCACCATAATTTTGCAAATAAATTCATTAAAAATCCTACAATGTGATTTTATGGATATTTTTCTCATTTTGTCTGTCATAGTTTGAAGTGTACCTATGTACAGGCCTCTCATCTTTTTAGAGTGGGAGAACTTGCACAATTGGTGGCTGACTAAATACTTTTTGCCCCACTGTATGTACATGTAGGTAGAGTTAAGTGACTATGCATAGGTAATAAAAGAGAGTAACAGAAGCGTTTAAAGAGGGGTCTGGGTCTCGTCAGCAAAACTAAGGCCGTTGCTGAAACAAAGACGGTTCTGCCGAGTTGTTCGAGGAAGGAAAGAGAGGAAGACTCTCTCACTTCAGTATCTTAACTAGTTATTTACAGATGATCTCATTTTGCTCTTTTGTAGCTTTGGCAACCATGTGTGTGTTTTCAATCCCAGTTCGCTCTTCTCCCTGTAGGCTTTACAGACGCTACCCACCCCTTGGCTGCAATCCTTCTAATTTAGTGTACCCTGCGCACACAACCCATGAGGCATTCCCTGGCCTCCGGCAGCGTTTTGAACTGCCGATCTGCGGTCAAGAGCAGAGTTCATCTCAGCCTATGCTGCCCTTCAGTCACTAGACGTTTTGGCTCTGACGGAGACATGGCTCACCCCAGAGAACACTGCTACTCCAGCTGCTCTCTCTTCATCTGACTACGTTTTCTCTCTAGTCCGAGAACATCTGGTCGTGGCGGTGGTGGAACAGGGCTACTCATTTCTCCTAACTGGAGATTTTCTCTTTTCTGCCTCCTCACCTGTCCATCTCCTCATTTGAGTTCCATGCTGTTACTGTCTCTTGTCCACTCAAGCTTAACATGATTTTCATCTATCACCCACCAGGTGCCCTTAGAGAGTTCCTCAATGAGCTTGACACCTTGATAAGCTAATTTTCTCACCACTCTTTGTAGTACTTGGCGTCTTCAACCTCGCACTGTCGGCCTTCGCTTAATTTCTTTCCAACTCTTACAGATCTATCCACTGCCTTCGACACCTTGAATTATCAGATCCTCCTCTCCACCCTCTCAGGGCTGGGCTTCTCAGGCTCTGTCAGATCCTCCTCTCCACCCTCTCAGGGCTTGGGCGCCTCAGGCTCTCGCCTCCTCCTCCACCCTCTCAGGGCTGGGCGTCTCAGGCTCTGTCAGATCCTCCTCCACCCTCTCAGGGCTGGGCGTCTCAGGCTCTGTCAGATCCTCCTCTCCACCCTCTCAGGGCTGGGCGTCTCAGGCTCTGCCTCCTCTCCACCCTCTCAGGGCTTGGCGTCTCAGGCTCTGCCTCCTCTCCACCCTCTCAGGGCTGGGCGTCTCAGGCTCTGCACACTCTTGAATTACGTCCTACCTGGCAGGCCGCTCCCTACTAGGTGACGTGGATCTGTGTCTGCACCATATACTCTCACTACTGGTGTCCCCCAGGGCTTGGTTCTAGGCCCCTCCACTTCTCTCTATACACAAAGTCACTCGGCTCCATCGTATCTGCACATTGTATCTCCTATCATTGATATGCGGATGACACTCAACTGCTTTTCTCCTTTCCCCTTTTGACTCCCAGGTGGCGACACACATTTCTGTGTGCCTGGCAGATATCTCAGCTTGGATGTTGGCCCTCCTCCTCAAGCTCAACCTCAACAAGACTGGGCTTCTCTTCCTCCCTGTGAAGGCCTGTCCGCTCAAAGACTCCTCCATGACGGTTGACAACTCCATAGTGTCGTCCTACCAGAGTGCAAGAACCCTGAACCACACCGTTGTACTCCGCTTATGCCATCAAACCATTGTAATTTATCCAGAATGCTGCAGTCAGCCTGGTGTTCCAGTCTTCCAGAGTTCTCCCATGTCCTCCACACACGCCACTGGCTTCCCGGTCGAAGCTGCGCATCCACTACAATACCATGCCTACGTAGCAGCAAAGAGGAACTGAACTGCCGCTCCCTACCTTCAGAGCAATTTTTTTAATTTAACCTTTATTTAACGTAGGCAAGTCAGTTAAGAACAAATTCTTATTTTCAATGACGGCCTCAGGGAACAGTGGGTTAACTGCCTGTTCAGGGGCAGAATGACAGATTTGTGTACCTTGTCAGCTTGGGGGTTTGAACTTGCAGCCTTCCCGAAGTTACTAGTCCAACGCTCTAACCACTAGGCTGGCCTGCCGCCTATATATCCAAACCCTACGACCCCAAACCCGAGCACTCCGTTATGCCACCTCTGGTCTCTTAGCAGATGTAAATGTATGTTTGCTTTAGAGCAAGAACTAAAGTGTAAACCTTCCAACATGTACATGTGCATTTGGAAAGTATTCAGACCCTTGACTTTTTCCACATTTGTAACGTTACAGCCTTATTCTAAAATGGATTAAATACATGTGTTTCCTCATCAATCTACACACAATACCCCATAATGACATCACAATACCCCATAATGACATCACACTACCT
>NW_027001721.1:0-7150 GCF_036934945.1 Oncorhynchus masou masou
GCAAAACACCCCACAACATGATGCTGCCACCCCCGTGCTTCATGGTTGGGACGGTGTTCTTCCGCTTGTAAGCCTCCCTTTTCCTCCAAACATAGCGATGGTCATTATGGCCAAACAGTTCTATTTTTGTCATCAGACCAGAGGACATTTCCAAAAATGACAATCTTTGTCCCCATGTGCAGTTGCAAACTGTGGTCTGGCTATTTGGTTTTAGCAGTGGCTTACTTGCTGAGCAGCCTTTCAGGTTATGTCATATAGGACTTGTTTTACTGTGGATATAGATACTTTTGTACCTGTTTCTCCAGCATCTTCACAAGGTCCTTTGCTGCTGTTCTGGGATTGATTTGCACTTTTTCGCATCCAAAGTAATGCGTTCATCTCTAGGAGTCAGAACTGCTTCTCCTTCCTGAGCTGTGTACATGATGGCTGCGTGGTCCCATGGTGTTTATACTTGCGCATCTATTGTTTTTACAGATGAACGGGCACCTTCAGGCGTTTGGAAATTGCTCCCAAGGATGAACCAGAGACTTCGTGAGGTCTACAATTGTTTTTCTGAGGTGTGGTCTGATTTCTTTCGATTTTCCCATGCTGTCAGGCAAAGCGGCACTGAGCTTGGAAGGTAGGCCTTGAAATATATCCACAGGTGCACCTCCAATTGACTCAATGATGTCAACTAGCCTAACAGAAGTTTCTAAAGCCGTGACATAATTTTCTGTAATTTAAGCTGTTTAAAGGCACAGTTAACTTAGTGTATGTAAACTTCTGACCCACTGGAATTGTGATACAGTGAATTATAAGCTAAATAATCTGTCTGTAAACAATTTTTGGAAAATGACTTGTGTCATGCACAAAGTAGATGTCCTAACCGACTTGCTAAAACTAGAGTTTGTTAACAAGACATTTGTGGAGTGGTTGAAAACTAGTTTTAATGACTCCACCCTATGTGTATGTAAACTTCCGACTTCAAACTGGAGGAGGCTGGTGGCAGGGGAGGAGGTAGGGAACTGGTCGGTCTGCCCAATATAAAGGATCAAACCTGGAGGAGGCAGGTGGCAGCGGGAGGAGGTAGGGAACTGGTCGGTCTGCCCAATATAATGGATCAAAACTGGAGGAGGCTGGTGGCAGCAGGAGGAGGTAGGGAACTGGTCGGTCTGCCCAATATAAAGGATCAAACCTGGAGGAGGCAGGTGGCAGCGGGAGGAGGTAGGGAACTGGTCGGTCTGCCCAATATAATGGATCAAAACTGGAGGAGGCTGGTGGCAGCAGGAGGAGGTAGGGAACTGGTCGGTCTGCCCAATATAATGGATCAAAACTGGAGGAGGCTGGTGGCAGCGGGAGGAGGTAGGGAACTGGTCGGTCTGCCCAATATAATGGATCAAAACTGGAGGAGGCTGGTGGCAGGGGGAGGAGGTAGGGAACTGGTTGGTCTGCCCAATATAAAGGATCAAACCTGGAGGAGGCAGGTGGCAGCGGGAGGAGGTAGGGAACTGGTCGGTCTGCCCAATATAATGGATCAAAACTGGAGGAGGCTGGTGGCAGCAGGAGGAGGTAGGGAACTGGTCGGTCTGCCCAATATAATGGATCAAACCTGGAGGAGGCTGGTGGCAGCAGGAGGAGGTAGGGAACTGGTCGGTCTGCCCAATATAATGGATCAAAACTGGAGGAGGCTGGTGGCAGCGGGAGGAGGTAGGGAACTGGTCGGTCTGCCCAATATAATGGATCAAAACTGGAGGAGGAATAAAAATAGCATAAACAGGAAAGTATACCAGTTTCATTTGAGGACCAGGATGTTGACAACTGTGCCATACAGATTGTAAAATAGTTGGGAAGAGATTTTTGATGTACCGATTCCATATGAGTTGATATATAAAACAACGCAAGATTCAGCTAAAATTATTATATAGAATTCTTGCCACCAACAAAATGTTGAATATTTGGGGCATAAGATCATCGAAGCTCTGCAGATTTTGTTGTGAGGATACAGAATCAATAGACCATTTATTCTGGTATTGGCATCGTAAGTAGACTGTTTCTGGTCTCAGGTTCAGGAATGGCTGAAAATGCAGAGCATTGGATCTAAAATTGACCCTAGAAATAGTACTGTTAGGAGATCTGGAAGAGACCGGGTCAGTCAATTAATAATATACTAATACTCTTAGTAAAAGTATTTATCTTCAACACGCAATCTGTAGATTCTATTAGATTAGATTAGACTGAAATTGTACGTTAAACATCATAGCATAGTTGAAAGATATGTGTTGCGTAGAAAACACAAAGTGGGTGGCCAGCAGAGATTGATGGGATGGGCTGAGGAAGCTGAGGGGTGGTAAAAGATAAAGGGAAAAAAAACATAATCATAATCAAAGTACTTTGAATGACACTAAAGTGGCAGTGTTTTAGAACTAATGCTGGTTTGCCTGAGGCTGATGACGTGCAGGTGTTTGTACACATGCATATATACACACTCTCATTCAAATGAACACATACAAGAACACACACATGTAATAGTTCCAGACATGCACACAAACATATAAAGTAGTTATTGCTGTTATGATTTCAGTTGTCCTTGATGTCCTTTGTTTTAAATGTATTATTGTTATTATTGCTGTTTTCTTCTGTCTTTCCTTTTTCCTCTTTAGTTCATTCTCTTGGTTGTTGGTGCATTGGGGGTTCTTGGGGGGACTGTGGGAGGTGGGGAATGGAATTCATAGTTTTTTTGTTTTTTCTTCCGGGCGGGGGGGGATGGCAGAGGTCTAGAATGGTTGAGGGACAGCTATTGGGGAACTGTGGGGGATCTTGAGGGTTCAGGTTTCACAAGATTGTGATCATGTAAAGGAAACTGTGACATATATTTTATATCACTATCATGCACACAACCTCACCCTCACACATAAGGATGGCTATGTTGCAGAAAGACTGATACATGTTTGATAGTGTCTTGATGCTGTATTGTTTGTCCTTCATGTTCTAATATTTTAATGTTACCCCTTCCTTGTGTTTTTGTAATAAATGTACAAAAATATATATATATATTTTTAAACTTTTGACTTCAACTGTATGTCTACTCACGTCAGTGCAGTGGTGTCACCCTTGCTGTATCATACTATGTTACAGATGTTAACTGAAGTACAGTTTGGTCGGAATTTCAGTAATCTTACTCTTTTGGTTGAAGTAGAGGAGGGATAGATGAAGAGGAAACACTGTAGGAAGGTTGGACACAGGGATCAAACCCCGGCCTCTGGGGGTCAACATGTGTTACCAGTAAGAGTGTGAATATTTAAACATTAAAACATTTTAACTAAATTGGGATCATTTAAGTTAAGAAAATTCAGGACATACAAAAAAATTCAAAATAATCTCTAACCAATTAAATACAATTTTCACAAAACCTATTACTTTCTGTGTTATAGCCAATAGGCTATAAAGGTCTTGGAAAGTTGTGTAATTCAAATAAAACCAGAGAGGAAGAGGCTTTAGGCTGCTTGGTGAATTTGCAAGGCGTGCAAGACAAGAACTGCGAGATGCACGTTTCTGCCTGTCCCTCTCCTCTCCCTCCCGCTGGCCTGCTCTGTCTCTTTGCTAATGATGCAAGTGTGTGTTCAGTCTTCGGTCTGTTGCACGTAGAATGTCCTCGTCTATTCATGGCAGCGATGTCGGAGGGATAGAGAGGATCTTTGGGCCAGTCTAGCGAACACGGGGTAGCCTACTCTTAATTTTTGCCTCATAATATGAAATTACACTACATTACTGGTAGTCTTTATTGCCCTCCAAACAATCCATGATAATCAGAAATTTCAATAAGCATTTCTCTACGGCTGGCCATGCTTTCCTCCTGGCTACCTCACCGTACCAATCCCACCGTACTTCTCCGCTGTGCAATCTGGTTTCTGTGCTGGTCATGGGTGCACCTCAGCCACGCTCAAGGTACTAAACAATATCATAACCGCCATAGATAAAAGACAGTACTGTGTAGTCCGTCTTCATTGACCTAGCCAAGGCTTTCGACTCTGTCAATCACCGTATTCTTATCGGTAGACTCAATAGCCTTGGTTTCACAAATAACTGGCTCGCCTGGTTCACCAACTACTTCGCAGACAGAGTTCAGTGTGTCAAATCGGAGGGCCTGTTGTCCGGACCTCTGGCAGTCTCTATGGGGGTACCACCGAGTTCAATTACCCGCCCGCCCAACTAACATTACTACCCTGGATGGTTCTGACCTAGAATATGTGGACAACTACAACACCTAGGTGTCTGGTTAGACTGTAAACTCTCCTTCCAGACACATATTAAACATCTCCAATCCAAAATCAAATCTTGAATCGGCTTTCTATTTTGCAAACAAAGCCTCCTTCACTCACGCCATCAAACTTATCCTATTAAAACGGACTATCCACCCGATCCTCTACTTCGGCGATGTCATCTACAAAATAGCTTCCAATACTCTACTCAGCAAACTGGATGCAGTCTATCACAGTGCCATCCGTTTTGTTACCAAAGCCCCTTATACCACCCACCAATGCGACCTGTATACTCTAGTCGGCTGGCCCTCACTACATATTTGTCGCCAGACCTACTGGCTCCAGGTCATCTATAAGTCTATGCTAGGTAAAGCTCCGCCTTATCTCAGCTCACTGGTCACGATAACAACACCCACCCATAGCACGCGCTCCAGCAGGTATATCTCACTGTTCATCCCCAAAGCCAACACCTACCTTTGGCGGCCTATCCTTCCAGTTCTCTGCTGCCAGTGACTGGAAAGAGTTGCAAAAATCTCTGAAGCTGGAGACTTATATTTCCCTCGCTTAACTTTAAACATCAGCTATCTGAGCAGCTAACCAATTGCTGCAACTGTACATAGTCCATCTGTAAATAGCCACCCAATCTACCTACCCATTCCCATATTGATTTATTTACTTTTCTGCTCTTTTGCACACCAGTATCTCTACTTGCACATCATCATCTGCTCATTTATCACTCCAGTGTTAATTTGCTAAATTGTAACTATTTCGCTACTAGGGCCTATTTATTACCTACCTCCTCACGCCATTTGCACACACTGTATATAGACTTCCTTTTTTTTCTATTGTGTTATTGACTGTACGCTTGTTTATTCCATGTGTAACTCTGTGTTGTTGTTTGTGTCGCACTGCTTTGCTTTATCTTGGCTAAGTCGCAGTTGAAAATGAGAACTTGCTCTCAACTAGCTTACCTGGTTAAATAAAGGTTAAATAAAAAATACAAAAATTGATTACCCTTTTCAAACATTTTGGAATGTGGCCCCTTGAAAGCGATTCGCCGACGGCATATCTGTTTTCCTGTCTGTTAGGGTAGGCTACACTACGGAACATTCTCTGGAGATATGAATGGTGTCACGCCCTGGCCTTAGTATTCTGTGTTTTCGTTAGTATTTTGGTGAGGCCAGGGTGTGACATGGGGATTTATGTGGTTTGTTTTGTCTGGGGTTGGTTGTAGGTATGGAATTGTGGTTAGAGTATTACTCTAGGTAAATCTATGGTTGCCTAGAGTGGTTCTCAATCAGAGGCAGGTGTTTATCGTCGTCTCTGATTGGGAACCATATTTAGGCAGCCATATTCTTTAGGTCTCTTGTGGGTGATTGTTCCTGTCTTTGTGTTTGTGGCACCAGATAGGACTGTTTTGGTTTTTCTTGTTTTGTAGATTGTTGTACTTTCATCTTTATTAAAGATGTACAAAACTAAACACGCTGCATTTTGGTCCGCCTCTCTTTCCCAGAAAGAAAACCGTTACAAATCTACCGTAAGGAGCCATGGATGGAATTGGAGCTGTCAGCGAAGCTGAGTGCTGAGTCTGAGAGTGTTGAGGATGTATTGGACAGAGTAAGAGAAGGCTGTTGGTTTGACATAGTATGCAAGGCATCCGCCCTGAGGTGCGTGTTCCCCAGCCCGGTACTACCAGTGCCGGCACCCGCACCAGGCTGTCTCTCCATCCCATCAACACAGGTGCTCCCGCCTGTCCGGCGCTACCGGAGTTTCCGCCCTCAGTCCAGAGGCGCCAGAGCCCCTCAGTCCAGGCGCCAGAGCCCCTCAGTCCAGAGGGGCGCCAGAGCCCCTCAGTCCAGGCGCCAGAGCCCCTCAGTCCAGAGGCGCCAGAGCCCCTCAGTCCAGGCGCCAGAGCCCCTCAGTCCAGGCTGCCGGAGCTCCCTCTCTCCAGCGCTGCCGGAGCTTCCCATCTGAGCTACCCGTCTGCCCAGCACCATCAGCGCCGCCTGAGCCACCCGTCTGCCCAGCGCGCCTGGGCCACCATCTGCCCAGCGCCGCCAGTGCCGCCAGTCTGCAAGGAGCCACCAGTCTGCAAGGAGCCGCCAGTGCCGCCAGTCTGCAAGGAGCCGCCAGTGCCGCCAGTCTGCAAGGAGCCGCCAGTGCCGTCAGTCTGCAAGGAGCCGCCAGTGCTGCCAGTCAGCCAGGAGCCGCCAGTCAGCCAGGAGCCGCCAGTCCGGCCGCCAGGTGCCGCCAGGTCAGCCAGGTGCCGCCAGTCAGCCAGGAGCCGCCAGTCAGCCAGGAGCCGTCAGAGCCGCCAGTCTGCCAGGATCCGTCAGATCCGCCAGTCAGCCAGGATCAGCCATTCAGCCAGATCGGCCAGCCAGCCAGGATCCACCATTCAAGCCAGGAGCCGCCAGTCAGCCAGGATCTGCCGGAACCGCCAGTCAGCCAGGATCTGCCGGAACCGCCAGTCAGCCAGGATCTGTCGGGACCGCCAGTCAGCCAGGATCTCGTCGGAACACGCCAGTCAGCCATGGATCTGTCGGAACCGCCAGTCAGCCAGGATCTCGCCGGAACCGCCAGTCAGCCCAGGATCTGCCAGATCCATCAGCCTGCCTGAGCTTCCCCTCAGTCCTGAGCTTCCCCTCAGTCCTGAGCTTCCTCAGTCGTGAGGCACCTCCCAGTCCAGGTGGGCCCTTTGTTGGGGTTAGTAGGCCTACCGGCGGCGCAGGCGAAGTCGCCAATCCAAGGGGACGCGAAGGGAGGTGGACAGAGACTGTTGGAATGGGGTCCACGCCCCAGCGCCAGAGCCGCCACACCGTGGGACAGACACCCACCCAGACGCCACCCCTATGGATTTAGGTGGCGGTCGGGAGTCCGCTTCCTTTGGGGGGGGGGGGGGTACTGTCACG
>NW_027001722.1:0-7150 GCF_036934945.1 Oncorhynchus masou masou
CTTTATTAAGCCTAGGAAAGTCTTTGTCCTCAGGCCTGGAGGAAGCCAAAGTCATTCTGTTGCCCAAGAGGTGGTAATGCGGAGGCTACTACTGGTTCTAACAGCAGACCTATACAAAGCTTACTGCCATCTCACTAGCAAACTGTTGGGACGATTGTTGACCAAATACAATGCTATTACTCTGTGCTGACAAATGAATAACAGGCTTTCGAAAGTTTTCTGGATTACAGAAGGAAGGACACTCAACATGTACTGCACTGACACAAATGACTGGATGATTGGTTGAAAGAAATTGATAAGAAGTTGTGGGAGAAGGTTGTGGGAGCCATACTGTTGGAATTTCAGTGCAGCCTGATGTTATTGACTATAACCTGTTGTTGAAAGATTCAGAGCCATGTGGCAGATTCAGAGGCTGGTTGTCGTAGATTCAGAGCCATATCGTAGATTCAGAGCCATATCGTAGATTCAGAGCCATGTCGTAGATTCAGAAGCCATATTGTAGATTCAGAGCCATATCGTAGATTCAGAGCCATCTAATAGATTCAGAGCCATATCGTAGATTCAGAGCCATGATCGTAGATTCAGAGCCATATCGTGGATTCAGAGCCATATCGTAGATTCAGAGCCATATCGTAGATTCAGAGCCATATCGTAGATTCAGAGCCATATACGTAGATTCAGAGCCATATCGTAGATTCAGAGCCATATCGTAGATTCGAGCCTGTCATTAGAGCCACATCGTAGATTCAGAGCCATCTAGTAGATTCAGAGCCATATCGTAGATTCAGAGCCATCTAATAGATTCAGAGCCATATCGTAGATTCAGAGCCATCTAATAGTTTCAGAGCCATATCGTAGATTCAGAGCCATCTAATAGAACTCAGAGGGTTTTCTTTTGTTTTTTGTAACAGCATTTCTTTATTGGAATTTCACAATTTTCACCCATATTAAGAGATACAACAACAGACAAAGCAACAAAAAACAGCACTCACTTACACATGCCTACGTATATATGTATATACGCGGCAGGGTAGCCTAGTGGTTAGAGCATTGGACTAGTAACCGGAAGGTTGCAAGTTCAAACCCCAGAGCTGACAAGGTACAAATCTGCTCGTTCTGCCCCTGAACAGGCTGTTAATCCACCGTTCCTAGGCCGTCATTGAAAAGAATTTGTTCTTAACTGGCTTGCCTAGTTAAATAAAGATAAGATAAAAAAAATATATATAAATACACACCCATACGTACACCATTTTCCTCTTCCGCTCGGTGCTTCTCTCACCCCTTCCCCATCATTGCGTCTCTCAATACATACATTTTAAACAAACTTACAAACAGAAATTAAACAAAAAAGCTCAGTTTAAACCAAGAAGTTAGGTTCAACACATGGAACGTACAGTGTAGTTCTGAAATGCATAGATCCCCACCACTCTAAGAGAATCCTTGCAGCATAATAGCTGATACCTCAGGTTCTAGGTCATTTAGATAAGGTTCCCATACTTTGTAGAACTGATCTGTTTTAGAATGCAATGTACATGTCAGATATTCCAGAGGCACCCATTCAAATAGTATCTTATGCCACTCTTTAATAGAAGGAACCTTATCACTAATCCACTGTAAAAGGGTGTTTTTCCTCGCTGCGAAGGTAAGGATGTTGTAAAGCCTCCTCTTACCCACAGAAGTAACATGCCTACTAGGGAGACCCAACAGTAAAGAAACTGGGTCCAATTCTAGATCAACCCCTAGGATCTTTTCAATTTCTTGCAGAACACCAGAAGCAGTATCTTTGTATTTTGGTACATGACTATAAACAATGTGTTAGGGTGCCTGTATCAGTTTGCATTGAAGACACTGAGGAGAGGAGGAAGTGGGGCTGAAAGCATGTCTGCGATTTGGGGATATATGCAATCTGTGTATTATTCTTAATTGGATTGCTCTAGTACGATTACATATGGATATTGTTTTTGCATATCTCCAAATGTCCTCCCACATCTCTTCGTCAATAGTAACAGACAAGTCTTTCTTCCACACTTGTTTTCAGCTTCTGTGTTGACAGAAAAGGACCTTATAGCATCATAGTGAACTTAGACATTTTCCTTTGTGGGAAAAAAACGTTCTTTCAATGACAGACATATCAGGATACCAAATAAAGGTGGTGCTCTTCCAGAATATGTCTTGCCTTTGGAAGCGGAGAAAAAAGTCCTGCTTTGGGAGTCGTGTTTCTCGACCATCTGCTCAAATGACAATAAAAATCTTATCAGCAAATAAGTAATTTAGTCTGCGTATGCCCTTATTAAGCCAAAGTGAAGTGACAATCCTGGACCAAAATCTGGGTTTGTTAAGAATTGGGGTAAGAGCAGAAGTTAGTTTGGACCTTCCCAGGAAGCGTTGAACTGACCTTCATACTTTGAGTGTTTTAAATGTAATGGGATTATTGCAGTGATCTTCTACAGACTTGAAACTTCCTGAAAAATAAAAGATCCTGTAAGGGTATTTTGAAAGAAGTCTCAATGTCTAACCAAATAAGAGGTCATAGTTTGTGATCCAGTCAGAAATATAACAAGGTGGGCACACCACTGATAGAACCTGATATTGGGCAGGTCCAAGCCGCCCATAGAACTTGGCAGCTGCAATATTGCCATCTTAAGTCTTGGCTTGCGTTTACTCCATATAAAGGAACTTAGCCATCCATTTTACATCCTTTATTACCTTATTGGAGAGTAATACTACAGGATCATTTGGATTAGGTAAGTAGTCTAGGTAAAATGTTCATTTCAAGAGGATATTCTACCCAACCAGAAATCGGGAGAGAGTTCCAGCACTCCAGATCCTGTCTTATTGTATCAAACAAGGGAACAAAATTGTGTTTGTACATTTGCTGGAATTTAGGAGTTACAAATATACTCAGATACATAAAACCTGGGAGACTATTTAAAAGGGAAGGGGGAGAAGTATTAGGTACAGAGTGAAGGTTACCAAGTGGCATAGCCTCTGATTTAGTTAAGTTAATCTTGTAGCCCTGAGAATTCGCTGAATAATCCAATAATATTAATAAGAGATGTAATTGAAGTCTCAGGGCTAGAGATGAATATCAGGACATAGTCAGCATACAAGCTTATTTTATGGTGAACATCACCAATGAGCAGCCCCTGTATAGCAGGCGTTACCCTGATGGCCTCGGCCAGTGGTTCCATAACGAGTGCAAATAGGAGAGGGACAAAGGACAGCCCTGTCTGTTTACCTCTGTATATAGAGAAGCTATTTGACCTTAGCCCATTAGTCAGGACAGCCTGAGGATCACCATATAAAACTTTCACCCATTTTATAAAGTTGTCCCCTAGACCAAATTTATTTAGAGCAAGAATAAGGTAAGACCCTCCACACGATCAAATGCTTTCTCAGCATCTAGGGAGAGCACAAGACCATCCACAGCACTTTTGGTAGGCTTGGATTGCATTAAAGCCGCCTGACATTGTTGCATGACTTACGGCATAATGAAGCCAGTTTGGTCTCCTTTGCAATTAGTGGCAGTGAGTCCTCTAATCTTATTGGCTAAAATTTTGAAAACAATTTTCCACATTCAGAAATTTTGGTGCATCATTTGGCAGTTCTGAGGCATAAGGTTTGCAAAAAATGTCTTAAAGAGTCATTTATCAATTTCCTTTTTAAATGATTGCCATCCAGAATCAGTAATAGTAGCAATTGACTGAGAGTCAGCTCTCTTTTTAGCGTTTGCCAAGTAGCTGGCTTATCATTTCATATAGGTGCCTTAAAATCTCATTTTCTTTTCAGCGTCTGTGTTGGAGGATCAGGCCATGGACGGATATTTCTTTATAGAACTCTACAAATGCAGTCTGGTCCTGGGGCCTCACCATTAGTGGCTTTTAGTGGCCTCTTTAGTAGCTGTGTATGACATAATCAGACCCCTGGCGTACGCTTTACAGGTCTCTTAGTAGCTGTGTAGGACATAATCAGACCCCTGGCGTACGCTTTTTGGGTCTCTTATTAGTGGCTGTGTATGACATAATCAGACCCCTGGCATACGCTTTACAGGTCTCTTATTGGCTGTGTATGGGCATAATCAGACCCCTGGCGTACGCTTTACAGGTCTCTTAGTGGCTGTGACATAATCAGACCCCTGGCGTACGCTTTACAGGTCTCTTAGTGGCTGTGACATAATGATGTACGCTTTACAGACCCCTGAACCTGGCGTACGCTTTACAGGTCTCTTAGTGGCTGTGTATGGGACATAATCAGACCCCTGAGCGTACGCTTTACAGTCTCTTAGTGGCTGTGTATGACATAATCAGACCCCTGGAAATGCGCTTTACAGGTCTCTTAGTGGCTGTGACATAATCAGACCCCTGGCATACGCTTTACAGGTCTCTTAGTGGCTGTGACATAATCAGACCCCTGGTGTACGCTTTGAGGTCTCTTAGTGGCTGTGTATGACATAATCAGACCCCACAGCGTACGCTTTACAGGTCTCTTAGTGGCTGTGTATGACATAATCAGACCCCTGGCATACGCTTTACAGGTCTGTGGCTGTGTAGGACATAATCAGACCCCTGGCGTACGCTTTACAGGTCTCTTAGTGGCTGTGTATGACATAATCAGACCCCTGGCGTACGCTTTACAGGTCTCTTAGTGGCTGTGTATGACATAATCAGACCTGGCGTACGCTTTGCAGATTCTTAGTGGCTGTGACATCATCAGACCCCTTGGCGTACGCTTTACAGGTCTCTTAGTGGCTGTGACATAATCAGACCCCTGGTGTACGCTTTACAGGTCTCTTAGTGGCTGTGTAGGACATAATCAGACCCTGGCATACGCTACAGGTCTCTTAGTGGCTGTGACATAATCAGACCCCTGGCGTACGCTTTACAGGTCTCTTGGTGGCTGTATGCACCCTTAATCAGACCCCTGGCGTACGCTTTACAGGTCTCTTAGTGGCTGTGACATAATCAGACCCCTGGCGTACGCTTTACAGGTCTCTTAGTGGCTGTGTATGACATAATCAGACCCCTGGCGTCGCTTTACAGGTCTCTTAGTGGCTGTGGTATAATCAGGGCCCAGCGTACGCTTTACAGGTCTCTTAGTGGCTGTATGACATAATCAGACCCCTGGTGTACGCTTTGAATGCTCAGTGGCTGTGACATAATCAGACCCCTGGCATACGCTTTAGGGTCTGTAGTGGCTGTATGACATAATCAGACCCTGGCGTGCACTTTGGTCTCTTAGTGGCTATTGGCATGACATAATCAGACCCCTGACGTGCGGCTTTGGGTCTCTTGGTAGCTGTGTATGACATAATCAGACCCCTGGCGTACGCTTTACAGGTCTCTTAGTGGCTGTGTATGACATAATCAGACCCCTGGCATACGCTTTACAGGTCTCTTAGTGGCTGTGTATGACATAATCAGACCCCTGGCATACGCTTTACAGGTCTCTTAGTGGCTGTGTATGACATAATCAGACCCCTGGCATCGCTTTACAGGTCTCTTAGTGGCTGTGTATGACATAATCAGACCCCTGGCGTACGCTTTACAGGTCTCTTAGTGGCTGTGTATGACATAATCAGACCCCTGGCATACGCTTTACAGGTCTCTTAGTGGCTGTGTATGACATAATCAGACCCCTGGCGTACGCTTTACAGGTCTCTTAGTGGCTGTGTATGACATAATCAGACCCCTGGCGTACGCTTTACAGGTCTCTTAGTGGCTGTGTATGACATAATCAGACCCCTGGCGTACGCTTTACAGGTCTCTTAGTGGCTGTGTATGACATAATCAGACCCCTGGCGTACGCTTTACAGGTCTCTTAGTGGCTGTGTACATAATCAGACCCCTGGCGTACGCTTTACAGGTCTCTTAGTGGCTGTGTATGACATAATCAGACCCCTGGCGTACGCTTTACAGGTCTCTTAGTGGCTGTGTATGACATAATCAGACCCCTGGCGTACGCTTTACAGGTCTCTTAGTGGCTGTGTATGACATAATCAGACCCCTGGCGTACGCTTTACAGGTCTCTTAGTGGCTGTGTATGACATAATCAGACCCCTGGCGTACGCTTTACAGGTCTCTTAGTGGCTGTGTATGACATAATCAGACCCCTGGCGTACGCTTTACAGGTCTCTTAGTGGCTGTGTATGACATAATCAGACCCCTGGCGTACGCTTTACAGGTCTCTTAGTGGCTGTGTATGACATAATCAGACCCCTGGCGTACGCTTTACAGGTCTCTTAGTGGCTGTGTATGACATAATCAGACCCCTGGCGTACGCTTTACAGGTCTCTTAGTGGCTGTGTATGACATAATCAGACCCCTGGCGTACGCTTTACAGGTCTCTTAGTGGCTGTGTATGACATAATCAGACCCCTGGCGTACGCTTTACAGGTCTCTTAGTGGCTGTGTAGACATAATCAGACCCCTGGCGTACGCTTTACAGGTCTCTTAGTGGCTGTGTAGACATAATCAGACCCCTGGCGTACGCTTTACAGGTCTCTTAGTGGCTGTGTATGACATAATCAGACCCCTGGCGTACGCTTTACAGGTCTCTTAGTGGCTGTGTATGACATAATCAGACCCCTGGCGTACGCTTTACAGGTCTCTTAGTGGCTGTGTATGACATAATCAGACCCCTGGCGTACGCTTTACAGGTCTCTTAGTGGCTGTGTATGACATAATCAGACCCCTGGCGTACGCTTTACAGGTCTCTTAGTGGCTGTGTATGACATAATCAGACCCCTGGCGTACGCTTTACAGGTCTCTTAGTGGCTGTGTATGACATAATCAGACCCCTGGCGTACGCTTTACAGGTCTCTTAGTGGCTGTGTATGACATAATCAGACCCCTGGCGTACGCTTTACAGGTCTCTTAGTGGCTGTGTATGACATAATCAGACCCCTGGCATACGCTTTACAGGTCTCTTAGTGGCTGTGTATGACATAATCAGACCCCTGGCGTACGCTTTACAGGTCTCTTAGTGGCTGTGTATGACATAATCAGACCCCTGGCGTACGCTTTACAGGTCTCTTAGTGGCTGTGTATGACATAATCAGACCCCTGGCGTACGCTTTACAGGTCTCTTAGTGGCTGTGTATGACATAATCAGACCCCTGGCGTACGCTTTACAGGTCTCTTAGTGGCTGTGT
>NW_027001723.1:0-7149 GCF_036934945.1 Oncorhynchus masou masou
TGTCATGTCTTGTTATGTCTGTTCCTGTCCTTTCTCTTCACTCTGTCTCTCTCTGCTGGTCTTTTTAGGTTACCTTCTCTGTCTCTCATTCTTCAGCTGTTCTACATCTCCCTAACTAGCTCATTCACTCTTTCCACACCTGTTCTCTTCCTTCCCCCTCTGATTAGGTCTCTATTTCTCTCTCTGTTCCTACTTTCAGTGTCTGATTCACATTTGTGTTTTTGATGCCAGAAGCAAGCTGTCGTCTCGTTTGCTTCCACCTTGTCCTATCCTGTGAGTCTGCCTGGCAGGTGCATCCCTGCACTATACTACGTTCTTTTTGTTCCATTGTCAACGTTGGAAGAGGATTTATGCCATTCCTGTTTTCATTAAAGAACTCTGTTTTCTGTTAAAACCGCTTTTGGGTCTTCACTCAAGTACATAACAGAAGAATCAGACCAAGAATGGACCCAGCGGCTCCGGACCCTTTTCACTCCGCCGTCGAGATCCAGGGAGCGATGCTAGGCAGACACGAGGAGGAATTTGTCTGCTGCTCGACATGCCGTTGAGACCCTGGCCGTCCAAGTCTCCGACCTCACAAGACAGGTTCACCAACTCCACCTCGATCCACCGCCCACTTCCAGGGTTTCCGAGTCTCCGGAGCCCAGGATCAACAACCCGCCCTGTTACTCAGGAGCCCACTGAGTGCCGCTCATTCCTCACTCAGTGTGATGTGGTGTTCTCTCCAGCCCAACACTTACTCCAGGAGCGCAGCCCGCATCGCCTCGTCATTTCTCTCCTCACCGGACGGGGCGTGGTGGGGCACGGCAATCTGGGAGGCGAGGGCTGAGTGTATTAACCAGTTTCAGGACTTTAAGGAGGAGATGATACGGGTTTTTGACCGTTCTGTTTTTGGGGAGGAGGCTTCCAGGGCCCCTGTCTTCCCTATGTCAGGGAATCGATCCATAACGGATTATTCTATTGAGTTTCGCACTCTCGCTGCCTCTAGTGACTGGAGCAGCCGGCTTTGCTCGCTCGTTTTCTGGAGAGTCTCCTCGTCGAGGTTAAGGAGGATGAGATCCTCTCCAGGGAGGTTCCTTCCAGTCTGGACTCCTTAATAGCTCTCGCTATTCGCACATGAAGCGACGGTTTGATCTTCGTCGCCGGAGCACGTGGAAAGGAGTTCGCGTTCTCCGTTGCTCCATCACTGCCACCTGCCGCATCACTGCCACCCTCCCCCGCCGGCTCGGATGCTGAGCCTATGCAGCTGGGGTATCCGCATCTCGGCCAAGGAGAAGGAACGGAGAATCACCAATCGCCTCTGTCTCTACTGCGGCTCCGCTGGTCATTTTGTCACCTCATGTCAGTAAAAGCCAGAGCTCATCAGTAAGAGGAGGGCTACTGGTGCAGCGCAACTACTCAGGCCTCTCCTTCTGGATCACGCACTACCTTTCCGGTCCATCTCCGCTGGCCCGGTTCATCTGCTTCCTGCAGTGCCTTGATTGACTCTGGGGCGGAGGGCTGTTTTATGGGCGAGACCTGGGCTCGGGAACATGACATTCCTCTCAGACAGATTGACGGCCTTGTTCGCTAGATGGTAGTTCTCTCCCCAAGATTCAGCGTGAGACGCTGCCTTTACCCTCACTGTCTCTGGTAATCTGAAACCATTTATTTTTTAATTTTTCGTTCACCTTTTACACCTGTTGTTTTGGGTCATCCCTGGCTAGTGCGCCATAACACTTCTATTAATTGGTCTAGTAATACTATCCTATCCCTGGAATGTTTCTTGTCATGTGACCTGTTTAATGTCTGCTATCCCTCCTGTTTCCTCTGTCTCTTCTTCACAGGAGGAGCCTGGCGGTGACAGGGGTGCCGGAGGAGTATCACGATCTGCGCACGGTGTTCAGTCGTTCCAAGGCCACTTCTCTCCCTCCACACCCGGTCGTATGACTGTAGTATTGATCTCCTTCCGGGAACTACTCCCCCCGGGGTAAGATTATACTCTCTGTCGGCTCCCGAACGTAAGGCTCTCGAGGATTATTTGTCGGTTTCGCTCGGCACGGTACCATAGTCTCCTCCTCCTCTCCCGCCGGGCGGGTTTTTTTTGTTCAGAAGAAGGACGGGTCCCTGCGCCCATGCGTGGATTATCCGAGGCTGAATGACATAACAGTTAAGAATCGTTATCCGCTTCCTCTTATGTCTTCAGCCTTCGAGATCCTGCAGGGAGCCAGGTTTTTCACCAAAGTGGACCTTCGTAACGCCTACCATCTCGTGCGCATCAGGGAGGGCGAGTGGAAACGGCGTTTAACACTCCGTTAGGGCACTTTGAATACGGGTTCTTCCTTTCGGCCCTGGTTAACGCTCCAGCTGTCTTTCAGGCACTAGTTGCGGCGTCCTGAGGAAACATGCTGAACATTTTTGTTTTTCGTTTACATGGACGATATCCTGATTTTTTCACCGTCTCTCTCGATTCATGTTCAGCACGTGCGGCCTAACGTCCTCCAGCGCCTTTTGGAGAACTGTCTTTATGTGAAGGCTGAGAAGTGCACTTTTTCATGCCGCCTCTGTCCCCTTTTCTCGGTTCCGTTATTTCCGCTGAGGGCATTAAGATGGATCCCGCTAAGGTCCAGGCTGTCATTGATTGGCCCGTTCCTAAGTCACGCGTCGAGCTGCAGCGCTTTCTGGGCTTCGCTAATTTCTATCGTCGTTTCATCCGTAATTTCGGTCAGGTGGCAGCTCCCCTCACAGCCCTTACTTCTGTTAAGGCGTGCTTTAAGTGGTCCGTTTCCGCCCAGGGAGCTTTTGATCTTCTTAAGAATCGTTTTTACATCCGCACCTATTCTTGTTACACCTGACATCTCTAGTCAGTTTGTTGTTGAGGTTGACGCGTCAGAGGTGGCGTGGGAGCCATTCTTTCTCAGCGCTCTCTCTCTGCCAAGGTCCATCCTTGCGCGTTTTCTCTCATCGCTTATCGCCGTCCAGCGTAACTATGATGTTGGTAATCGCGAACTGCTCGCCATCCGCTTAGCCCTAGGCGAATGGCGACAGTGGTTGGAGGGCGACCGTTCCTTTGTCGTTTGGACTGACCATAGGAACCTTGAGTACATCCGTTCAGCCAAACGACTTAATGCGCGTCAGGCTCGTTGGGCTCTGTTTTTCGCTCGTTTCGAGTTTTTGTTATTTCTTATCGTCCGGGCTCAAAGAACACCAAGCCTGATGCTTTATCTCGTCTCTTCAGTTCTTCTGAGGGTCTCCGACCGAGGGGGATTCTCCCTGAAGGGGCGTGTTGTCGGGTTGACTGTCTGGGAATTGAGAGGCAGGTAAAGCAAGCACTCGCTCACACTCCGTCGCCGCGAGCTTGTCCTAGGAACCTTCTGTTTGTTCCCGTTCCTACTCGTCCGGCCGTTCTTCAGTGGGCCCACTCTGCCAAGTTAGCCGGCCACCCCGGCGTTGAATGCAGCTCGCTTCCATTCGCCAGCGTTTCTGGTGGCCCACTCGGGAACGTGCCGCGCGTCGATTTGTCGCCGCTTGTTCGGTCTGCGCGCAGACTAAATCTGGAACTCTCCTCCTGCCGGCCGTCTCAGACCGCTTCCCATTCCCTCTCGACCGTGGTCTCACATCGCTTTAGATTTCATCACGGACTGCCTTCATCAGCGGGGAAGACAGTTATTCTTACGGTTGTCGATAGATTCTCTAAGGCGGCTCATTTCATTCCTCTCGCTAAGCTCCCTTCTGCTAAGGAGGCGGCTCAGATCATTATCGAGAATGTTTTCCGAATTCATGGCCTTCCGTCTGGCGTCGTTTCCGACAGAGGCCCGCAGTTCACGTCTCAATTTTGGAGGGAGTTTTGCCGTTTGATTGGGGCTTCCGTCAGTCTCTCGTCCGGCTTTCATCCCCAGTCTAACGGTCAAGCAGAACGGGCCAATCAGACTGTTGGTCGCATTTTACGCAGTCTTTCTTTTCGTAACCCTCGTCTTGGTCAGAACAGCTCCCTGGGCAGAGTACGCCCACAACTCGCTTCCCTCGTCTGCTACCGGTCTATCTCCTTTTCAGAGTAGCCTCGGGTACCAGCCTCCGCTGTTCTCATCTCAGCTCGCCGAGTCCTGCGTCCCCTCCGCTCAGGCTTTTGTCCAGCGTTGCGAGCGCACCTGGAAGGGGTCAGGTCGGCACTTTGCCGTAATAGAGGCGCAGACTGTGAGGGCCGCTAATAAGCGTAGGACCAAGAGTCCTAGATATTGTTGCGGTCAGTATGGCTCTCCACTCAGAACCTTCCCTTAAGACAGCTTCTCGCAAGTTGGACGCGGTTCATTGGTCCGTTCCGTATTTCCCAGGTCATTAATCCTGTCGCAGTGCACTTCTTCTCCAGCTATCTTCGTCGCGTTCACCCGGTCTTCCATGTCTCCTGTGTTAAGCCCGTTCTTCGACGCCCCGCTCGTCCCTCCCCCCATCCTTGTCGGCGCACCCATCTACAGGGTTCGTAAGATTTTGGACATGCGCCCTCGGGGCCGTGGTCATCAGTACCTAGTGGATTGGGAGGGTACGGTCCTGAGGAGAGGAGTTGGGTTCCCTCTCGGGACGTGCTGGACCGTTCGCTGATCGATGATTTCCTCCGTTGCCGCCAGGTTTCCTCCTCGAGTGCGCCAGGAGCGCTCGGTGAGTGGGGGGGGTACTGTCATGTCTTGTTATGTCTGTTCCTGTCCTTTCTCTTCACTCTGTCTCTCTCTGCTGGTCTTTTTTAGGTTACCTTCTCTGTCTCTCATTCTTCAGCTGTTCTACATCTCCCCTAACTAGCTCATTCACTCTTTCACACCTGTTCTCTCTTCCCCCTCTGATTAGGTCTCTATTTCTCTCTCTGTTCCTGCTACTTTCAGTGTCTGATTCTTGTTTGTGTTTTTGATGCCAGAAGCAAGCTGTCGTCTCGTTGCTTCCACCTTGTCCTATCCTGTAGTCTGCCTGGCAGGTGCATCCTGCACTATACTACGTTCTTTTTGTTCCATTGTCAACGTTGGAAGAGGATTTATGCCATTCCTGTTTTCATTAAAGAACTCTGTTTTCTGTTAAAACCGCTTTTAGGTCTTCACTCAAGTACCAGCTCAGCCATAGACCAATGGAGCATCCACAGTTACAACCAATAGGTGACACTAAAAGACCCATATATGGACACATTTCATCCGAGTAGTTTGCAACGCAAACTCCATAGCCTTTCAAAATGGATTTACAATTCTTCCAATGCACCGCACGCAAACACACGCACTAAATAATTATGAGAAATATTATTACACACATATATATATACTGAGTTTATAAAACATTAAGAACACCTACTTATTCCATGACAGACTGACCAGGTGAATCCAGGTGAAAGCTATGATCCCTTATTAATGTCACTTGTTGAATCCACTTCAATCAATGTAGATTCTTAAGCCTTGATACAATTGAGACCACTGCACTGAGGCTAGGAAACACTGTCATCCACGATAATCGAGAATGTCAATAAGCATTTCTCTACGGCTGGCCATGCTTTCCTACTGGCTATCCCAACCCCGGCCAACAGCTCCACAACCCCCACAGCTACTTGCCCAAGCCTTCCCAGCTTCTCCTCTACCCAAATCCAGATAGCAGATGTTCTGAACGAGCTGCCAGACCTGGACTTGTACAAATCAGCTAGGACAGACCATCTGGACCCTCTCTTTCTAAAATTATCTGCCGCCATTGTTGCAACCCCATTTACCAGTCTGTTCAACCTCTCTTTCATATCGTCTGAGATCCCTAAAGAATGGAAAGCTGCCGGGGTCGTCCCCTCTTCAAAGGGGGAGACACTCTAGACGCAAACTGTTACAGACCTATATCCATCCTGCCCTGCCTTTCTAAAGTCTTAAAGTCAAGTTAACAAACAGATCACTGACTATTTCAAATCCCACCGTACCTTCTCCGCTGTGCAATCCGGTTTCCGAGCTGGTCAATGCCTCATCTGGTTCACCAACTACTTCTCAGATAGCGTTCAGTGTGTCAAATCGGAGGGCCTGTTGTCCGGACCTCTGGCAGTCTTTATGTGGGTACCACAGAGTTCAATTCTGAGGCCGACTCTTTTCTCTGTATATATCAATGATGTCGCTCTTGCTGCTGATGATTGCTTGATCCACCTCTACGCAGATGACATAACTAACCTCCAAACGAGCTTCAATGCCATACAACACTCCTTCCATGGCCTCCAACTGCTCTTAAACTCTAGTAAAACAAAATGCATGCTCTTTAACCGATCACTACCTGCACCCGACTAGCATCACTACTTTGGATGGTTCTGAATATGTAGACAACAACAAATACCTAGGTGTCTGGCTAGACTGTAAACTCTCCTTCGAGACTCATATGAAGCATCTCCTATCCAAAATTAAATCTAGAATATTTCACAACAAAGCCTCCTTCACTCACAATGCCAACATACCCTGGTAAAACTGACTATCCTACAGATCCTCGACTTTGGCGATGTCATTGTTCGAGGCTATTTTGTCACTCTACTCAGCATACTCAGCATACTGGATGCAGTCTATCACAGTGCCATTAGTTTTGTCACCACCCACCACTGCAACCTGTATGCTCTCGTCGGCTGGCCCTCGCTACATATTCGTCGACAGACCCACTGGCTCCAGGTCATCTACAGTGGAGAGAACAAGTATTTGACACACTGCCGATTTTGCAGGTCCCAGCCTTGTGCAGGTCTACAATTTTATCCCTGATGTCCTTACACCCTCTCTGGTCTTGGCCAGTGTGGAGAAGTTGGAGTCTGTTTGATTGAGTGTGTGGACAGGTGTATTTTATACAGGTAACGAGTTCAAACAGGTGCAGTTAATACAGGTAATGAGTGGAGAACAGGAGGGCTTCTTAAAGAAAAACTAACAGGTCTGTGAGAGCTGGAATTCTTACTGGTTGGTAGGTGATCAAATACTTATGTCATGCAATAAAATGCGAATGATTTACATAAAAATCTAGATTCCGTCTCTCACAGTTGACATGTACCTATGATAAAAAATTACAGACCTCTACATTCTTTGTAAGTAGGAAGACCTGCAAAATAGTATGTCTTTGTATGTATGTCTTTGCTAGGTAAAGCTCCGCCTTATCTTAGCTCACTGGTCACCATAACAACATCCACCCGTAGGATGCGCTCCA
>NW_027001724.1:0-7148 GCF_036934945.1 Oncorhynchus masou masou
CATGGTTTACTTGTTTCACCATGCCCTCTGACATCTAGTTGGTATAAACATACAGTATGAACCCGGGTACAGCATGGTTTACTTGTTTCCCATGCCCTCTCCTGACATCTAGTTGAGTGTATAAACATACAGTATGAACCGGGTACAGCATGGTTTACTTGTTTCACCATGTCTCATGTATAAACCAGTATGAACTGGGTAGCATGGTTTACTTGTTTCACCATGCCCCTCCTGACATCTAGTTGAGTGTATAAACATACAGTATGAACCCGGGTACAGCATGGTTTACTTGTTTCACCATGCCCTCTCCTGACATCTAGTTGAGTGTATAAACTTACAGTATGAACCCGGGTACAGCATGGTTTACTTGTTTCACCATGCCCTCTCCTGACATCTAGTTGAGTGTATAAACATACAGTATGAACCCGGGTACAGCATGGTTTACTTGTTTCACCATGCCCCTCTCCTGACATCTAGTTGAGTGTATAAACATACAGTATGAACCGGGTACAGCATGGTTTACTTGTTTCACCATGCTTGTTTCACCATGCCCTCTCCCTGACATCTAGTTGAGTGTATAAACATACAGTATGAACGGGTACAGCATGGTTTACTTGTTTCACCATGCCCTCTCCTGACATCTAGTTGAGTGTATAAACATACAGTATGAACCCGGGTACAGCATGGTTTGCTTGTTTCACCATGCCCTCTCCTGACATCTAGTTGAGTGTATAAACATACAGTATGAACCCAGGTACAGCATGGTTTACTTGTTTCACCATGCCCTCTCCTGACTTATCTAGTTGGGGTATAAACATACAGTATGAACCCAGGTACAGCATGGTTTACTTGTTCACCATGCCCTCTCTGACATCTAGTTAGTGTATAAACATACAGTATGAACCCGGGTACAGCATGGTTTACTTGATGCACCATGCCCTCTCCTAGACATCTAGTTGAGTGTATAAACTTACAGTATGAACCCGGGTACAGCATGGTTTACTTGTTTCACCATGCCCTCTCCTGACATCTAGTTGAGTGTATAAACTTACAGTATGAACCCGGGTACAGCATGGTTTCTTGTTTCACCATGCCCTCTCCTGACATCTAGTTGAGTGTATAAACATACAGTATGAACCCCAGCAGTATGGTTTTACTGAGCTCACCATGCCCTCTCCCGATGATCAGTTGAGTGTATAAACATACAGTATGAACCCGGTGCAGCATGGTTTAATGGTTTCAATCATGCCCTCCTGACATCGGGAGTTGATGTATAAACATAGTAAGAATCAGTACAGCATGGTTTACTTGTTTCACCATGCCCTCTGACATCTAATGAGTGTATAAACATACAGTATGAACCCGGTACAGCATGGTTTACTTGTTTCACCATGCCCTCTCCTGACATCTAGTTGAGTGTATAAACATACAGTATGAACTCCGGGTACAGCATGGTTTACTTGTTTCACCATGCCCTCTCCTTAGCATCTATGAGTTGAGTAAACATACAGTATGAACCTGGAAGGCAGTATGGCTTATCGGTTTCCTCACCATGCCCCCATTTATCTAGTTGAGGACAAGCTGATACAGTATGAACTCGGGTACAGCATGGTTTACTTGTTCTCACTCATGCCCTCTCCTGACATCTAGTTGAGTGTATAAACATACAGTATGAACTCCGGTACAGCATATTTATTTGCTTCACCTATGCCTCTCTGGACATCTGCTTGAGTGTATAAACATACAGTATGAACCCGGGTACAGCATGGTTTACTTGTTTCACCATGCTCCCTCCTACATCTAGTTGAGTGTATAAACATACAGTATGAACTCGGGTACAGCATGGCTTACTGGGTTTCACACCATGCCCTCTCCTCTATATCTAGTTGAGTGTATAAACATACAGTATGAACCCGGGTACAGCATGCCCCCTCTCCTGGTTTACTTGTTTCACCATGCCCTCTCCTGACATCTAGTTGAGTGTATAAACATACAGTATGAACTCCGGGTGCAGCATGGTTTACTTGTTTCACCATGCCCTCTCCCTGACATCTAGTTGAGTGTATAAACATACAGTATGAACCCGGGTACAGCATGGTTTACTTGTTTCCACCATGCCCCCTCCTGACATCTAGTTGAGTGTATAAACATACAGTATGAACTCCGGGTACAGTATGAACCCGCATGGTTTACTTGTTTCACCATGCCCTCTCCTGACATCTAGTTGAGTGTATAAACATACAGTATGAACCCGGGTACAGCATGGTTTACTTGTTTCACCATGCCCTCTCCTGACATCTAGTTGAGTGTATAAACATACAGTATGAACCCGGGTACAGCATGGTTTACTTGTTTCACCATGCCTCTCCTGACATCTAGTTGAGTGTATAAACATACAGTATGAACCCGGGTACAGCATGGTTTACTTGTTTCACCATGCCCTCTCCTGACATCTAGTTGAGTGTATAAACATACAGTATGAACCCGGGTACAGCATGGTTTACTTGTTTCACCATGCCCTCTCCTGACATCTAGTTGAGTGTATAAACATACAGTATGAACCCGGGTACAGCATGGTTTACTTGTTTCACCATGCCCTCCCTGACATCTAGTTGAGTGTATAAACATACAGTATGAACCCGGGTACAGCATGGTTTACTTGTTTCACCATGCCCTCTCCTGACATCTAGTTGAGTGTATAAACATACAGTATGAACCCGGGTACAGCATGGTTTACTTGTTTCACCATGCCCTCTCCTGACATCTAGTTGAGTGTATAAACATACAGTATGAACCCGGGTACAGCATGGTTTACTTGTTTCACCATGCCCATGGTTTCTCCTGACATCTAGTTGAGTGTATAAACATACAGTATGAACCCGGGTACAGCATGGTTTACTTGTTTCACCATGCCCTCTCCTGACATCTAGTTGAGTGTATAAACATACAGTATGAACCCGGGTACAGCATGGTTTACTTGTTTCACCATGCCCTCTCCTGACATCTAGTTGAGTGTATAAACATCGGCACAGCAGTTTACTTGAACTCCGGTACAGCATGGTTTACTTGTTTCACCATGCCCTCTCCCATCTAGTTGAGTGTATAAACATACAGTATGAAGCATGGTTTACTTGTTTCACCATGCCCTCTCCTGACATCTAGTTGAGTGTATAAACATACAGTATGAACCCGGGTACAGCATGGTTTACTTGTTTCACCATGCCCTCTCCTGACATCTAGTTGAGTGTATAAACATACAGTATGAACCCCGGGTACAGCATGGTTTACTTGTTTCACCATGCCCTCTCCTGACATCTAGTTGAGTGTATAAACATACAGTATGAACCCGGGTACAGCATGGTTTACTTGTTTCACCATGCCCTCTCCTGACATCTAGTTGAGTGTATAAACATACAGTATGAACCCGGGTACAGCATGGTTTACTTGTTTCACCATGCCCTCTCCTGACATCTAGTTGAGTGTATAAACATACAGTATGAACCCGGGTACAGCATGGTTTACTTGTTTCACCATGCCCTCTCCTGACATCTAGTTGAGTGTATAAACATACAGTATGAACCCGGGTACAGCATGGTTTTTTCACCATGCCCTCTCCCTGACATCTAGTTGAGTGTATAAACATACCTGTGTGCCCTTCCTGACATTCAGTTGAGGTATAAACATACAGTATGAACCCGGGTACAGCATGGTTTACTTGTTTCACCATGCCCTCTCCTGACATCTAGTTGAGTGTATAAACACAGTATGAACCCGGGTACAGCATGGTTTACTTGTTTCACCATGCCCTCTCCTGACATCTAGTTGAGTGTATAAACATACAGTATGAACCCGGGTACAGCATGGTTTACTTGTTTCACCATGCCCTCTCCTGACATCTAGTTGAGGCATAAACATACAGTATGAACCCGGGTACAGCATGGTTTACTTGTTTCACCATGCCCTCTCCTGACATCTAGTTGAGTGTATAAACATACAGTATGAACCCGAATTTTAGCATGGTTTACTTGTTTTCACCATGCCCTCTCCTGACATCTAGTTGAGTGTATAAACATACAGTATGAACCCGGGTACAGCATGTGGTTTTACTTGTTTCACCATGCCCTCTCCTGACATCTAGTTGAGTGTATAAACATACAGTATGAACCCGGGTACAGCATGGTTTACTTGTTTCACCATGCCCTCTCCCGACATCCCTAGTTGAGTGTATAAACATACAGTATGAACCGGGGCACAGCATGGTTTACTTGTTTCACCATGCCCTCTCCTGACATCTAGTTGAGTGTATAAACATACAGTATGAACCCGGGTACAGCATGGTTTACTTGTTTCACCATGCCCTCTCCTGACATCTAGTTGAGTGTATAAACATACAGTATGAACCCGGGTACAGCATGGTTTACTTGTTTCACCATGCCCTCTCCTGACATCTAGTTGAGTGTATAAACATACAGTATGAACCCGGGTACAGCATGGTTTACTTGTTTCACCATGCCCTCTCCTGACATCTAGTTGAGTGTATAAACATACAGTATGAACCCGGGTACAGCATGGTTTACTTGTTTCACCATGCCCTCTCCTGACATCTAGTTGAGTGTATAAACATACAGTATGAACCCGGGTACAGCATGGTTTACTTGTTTCACCATGCCCTCTCCTGACATCTAGTTGAGTGTATAAACATACAGTATGAACCCGGGTACAGCATGGTTTACTTGTTTCACCATGCCCTCTCCTGACATCTAGTTGGAGTGTATAAACATACAGTATGAACCCGGGTACAGCATGGTTTACTTGTTTCACCATGCCCTCTCCTGACATCTAGTTGAGTGTATAAACATACAGTATGAACCCGGGTACAGCATGGTTTACTTGTTTTTTCATCTAGTTGAGTGTATAAACATACAGTATGAACCCAGCATGGTTTACTTGTTTCCTGACATCTAGTTGAGTGTATAAACATACAGTATGAACCCGGGTACAGCATGGTTTACCATTCTCCTGACATCTAGTTTTCACTTGTTCACCATGCCCTCTTGTTTCACCATGACATCTAGTTGAGTGTATAAACATACAGTATGAACCCGGGTACAGCATGGTTTACTTGTTTCACCATGCCCTCTCCTGACATCTAGTTGAGTGTATAAACATACAGTATGAACCCGGGTACAGCATGGTTTACTTGTTTCACCATGCCCTCTCCTGACATCTAGTTGAGTGTATAAACATACAGTATGAACCGGGTACAGCATGGTTTACTTGTTTCACCATGCCCTCTCCTGACATCTAGTTGAGTGTATAAACATACAGTATGAACCCGGGTACAGCATGGTTTACTTGTTTCACCATGCCCTCTCCTGACATCTAGTTGAGTGTATAAACATACAGTATGAACCCGGGTACAGCATGGTTTACTTGTTTCACCATGCCCTCTCCTGACATCTAGTTGAGTGTATAAACATACAGTATGAACCCGGGTACAGCATGGTTTACTTGTTTCACCATGCCCTCTCCTGACATCTAGTTGAGTGTATAAACATACAGTATGAACCCGGGTACAGCATGGTTTACTTGTTTCACCATGCCCTCTCCTGACATCTAGTTGAGTGTATAAACATACAGTATGAACCCGGTACAGCATGGTTTACTTGTTTCACCATGCCCTCTCCTGACATCTAGTTGAGTGTATAAACATACATGGTATGAACCCGGGTACAGCATGGTTTACTTGTTTCACCATGCCCTCTCCTGACATCTAGTTGAGTGTATAAACATACAGTATGAACCCGGGTACAGCATGGTTTACTTGTTTCACCATGCCCTCTCCTGACATCTAGTTGAGTGTATAAACATACAGTATGAACCCGGGTACAGCATGGTTTACTTGTTTCACCATGCCCTCTCCTGACATCTAGTTGAGTGTATAAACATACAGTATGAACCCGGGTACAGCATGGTTTACTTGTTTCTGTGCCCTCTCCTGACATCTAGTTGAGTGTATAAACATACAGTATGAACCCGGGTACAGCATGGTTTACTTGTTTCACCATGCCCTCTCCTGACATCCTAGTTGAGTGTATAAACATACAGTATGAACGGGTACAGCATGGTTTACTTGTTTCACCATGCCCTCTCCTGACATCTAGTTGAGTGTATAAACATACAGTATGAACCCGGTACAGCATGGTTTACTTGTTTCACCATGCCCTCTCCTGACATCTAGTTGAGTGTATAAACATACAGTATGAACCCGGGTACAGCATGGTTACTTGTTTCACCATGCGCCCTCTCCTGACATCTAGTTGAGTGTATAAACATACAGTATGAACCCGGTACAGCATGGTTGATTGAGTTTATCTGTCTTCTCCTCGACATCTTAGTTTGAGGTATAAACACAGACAGTATGAACTCGGTACAGCATGGTTTACTTGTTTCACCATGCCCTCTCCCGACATCTAGTTGAGTGCAGATAAATGATACAAAGAAACCTGGTACAGCATGGTTTACTTGTTTCACCATGCCCTCTCCTGACATCTAGTTGAGTGTATAAACATACAGTATGAACCCGGGTACAGCATGGTTTACTTGTTTCACCATGCCCTCTCCTGACATCTAGTTGAGTGTATAAACATACAGTATGAACCCGGGTACAGCATGGTTTACTTGTTTCACCATGCCCTCTCCTGACATCTAGTTGAGTGTATAAACATACAGTATGAACCTGGGTGTCAGCATGGTTTACTTGTTTCACCATGCCCTCTCCTGACATCTAGTTGAGTGTATGTACATACAGTATGAACCCGGGTACAGCATGGTTTACTTGTTTCACCATGCCCTCTCCTGACATCTAGTTGAGTGTATAAACATACAGTATGAACCCGGGTACAGCATGGTTTACTTGTTTCACCATGCCCTCTCCTGACATCTAGTTGAGTGTATAAACATACAGTATGAACCCGGGTACAGCATGGTTTACTTGTTTCACCATGCCCTCTCCTGACATCTAGTTGAGTGTATAAACATACAGTATGAACCCGGGTACAGCATGGTTTACTTGTTTCACCATGCCCTCTCCTGACATCTAGTTGAGTGTATAAACATACAGTATGAACCCGGGTACAGCATGGTTT
>NW_027001725.1:0-7147 GCF_036934945.1 Oncorhynchus masou masou
TCCTACCTACTGTACCTACCTACTGAACCTGTTTACTGTTATAGCTGTTAACTGTTAACAGGATGGTGTCTTATCTTCCTAGTTATAGCTGTTAACTGTTCACAGGACAGTGTCTTATCTTCCTAGTTATAGCTGTTAACTGTTCACAGGACAGTGTCTTATCTTCCTAGTTATAGCTGTTAACTGCTCACAGGACAGTGTCTTATCTTCCTAGTTATAGCTGTTAACTGTTAACAGTGTCTTATCTTCCTAGTTATAGCTGTTAACTGTTAACAGGACAGTGTCTTATCTTCCTAGTTATAGCTGTTAACTGTTAACAGGACAGTGTCTTATCTTCCTAGTTATAGCTGTTAACTGTTAACAGGAGGGTGTCTTATCTTCCTAGTTATAGCTGTTAACTGTTAACTGTTAACAGTGTCTTATCTTCCTAGTTATAGCTGTTAACTGTTAACAGGAGGGTGTCTTATCTTCCTAGTTATAGCTGTTAACTGTTAACTGTTAACTGTGTCTTATCGTCCTAGTTATAGCTGTTAACTGTTCACAGGACAGTGTCTTATCTTCCTAGTTATAGCTGTTAACTGTTAACAGTGTCTTATCTTCCTAGTTATAGCTGTTAACTGCTAACAGGACAGTGTCTTATCTTCCTAGTTATAGCTGTTAACTGTTAACAGGACAGTGTCTTATCTTCCTAGTTATAGCTGTTAACTGTTCACAGGACAGTGTCTTATCTTCCTAGTTATAGCTGTTAACTGTTAACAGGACAGTGTCTTATCTTCCTAGTTATAGCTGTTAGCTGTTAACAGGACAGTGTCTTATCTTCCTAGTTATAGCTGTTAACTGTTAACAGGAGGGTGTATTATCTTCCTAGTTATAGCTGTTAACTGGACAGTGTCTTATCTTCCTAGTTATAGCTGTTAACTGTTAACAGTGTCTTATCTTCCTAGTTATAGCTGTTAACTGTTGACTGGACAGTGTCTTATCTTCCTAGTTATAGCTGTTAACTGTTAACAGTGTCTTATCTTCCTAGTTATAGCTGTTAAATGTTAACAGGACAGTGTCTTATCTTCCTAGTTATAGCTGTTAACTGTTAACAGGATGGTGTCTTATCTTCCTAGTTATAGCTGTTAACTGTTCACAGGACAGTGTCTTATCTTCCTAGTTATAGCTGTTAACTGTTCACAGGACAGTGTCTTATCTTCCTAGTTATAGCTGTTAACTGCTCACAGGACAGTGTCTTATCTTCCTAGTTATAGCTGTTAACTGTTAACAGTGTCTTATCTTCCTAGTTATAGCTGTTAACTGTTAACAGGACAGTGTCTTATCTTCCTAGTTATAGCTGTTAACTGTTAACAGGACAGTGTCTTATCTTCCTAGTTATAGCTGTTAACTGTTAACAGGAGGGTGTCTTATCTTCCTAGTTATAGCTGTTAACTGTTAACTGTTAACAGTGTCTTATCTTCCTAGTTATAGCTGTTAACTGTTCACAGGACAGTGTCTTATCTTCCTAGTTATAGCTGTTAACTGTTAACAGTGTCTTATCTTCCTAGTTATAGCTGTTAACTGCTAACAGGACAGTGTCTTATCTTCCTAGTTATAGCTGTTAACTGTTAACAGGACAGTGTCTTATCTTCCTAGTTATAGCTGTTAACTGCTAACAGGACAGTGTCTTATCTTCCTAGTTATAGCTGTTAACTGTTAACAGGACAGTGTCTTATCTTCCTAGTTATAGCTGTTAACTGTTAACAGTGTCTTATCTTCCTAGTTATAGCTGTTAACTGTTAACACGACAGTGTCTTATCTTCCTAGTTATAGCTGTTAACTGTTAACAGGAGGGTGTATTATCTTCCTAGTTATAGCTGTTAACTGTTAACTGTTAACAGTGTCTTATCTTCCTAGTTATAGCTGTTAACTGTTGACTGGACAGTGTCTTATCTTCCTAGTTATAGCTGTTAACTGTTAACAGTGTCTTATCTTCCTAGTTATAGCTGTTAAATGTTAACAGGACAGTGTCTTATCTTCCTAGTTATAGCTGTTAACTGTTAACAGGATGGTGTCTTATCTTCCTAGTTATAGCTGTTAACTGTTCACAGGACAGTGTCTTATCTTCCTAGTTATAGCTGTTAACTGTTCACAGGACAGTGTCTTATCTTCCTAGTTATAGCTGTTAACTGCTCACAGGACAGTGTCTTATCTTCCTAGTTATAGCTGTTAACTGTTAACAGTGTCTTATCTTCCTAGTTATAGCTGTTAACTGTTCACAGGACAGTGTCTTATCTTCCTAGTTATAGCTGTTAACTGTTAACAGTGTCTTATCTTCCTAGTTATAGCTGTTAACTGCTAACAGGACAGTGTCTTATCTTCCTAGTTATAGCTGTTAACTGTTAACAGGACAGTGTCTTATCTTCCTAGTTATAGCTGTTAACTGTTAACAGGAGGGTGTATTATCTTCCTAGTTATAGCTGTTAACTGGACAGTGTCTTATCTTCCTAGTTATAGCTGTTAACTGTTAACAGGACAGTGTCTTATCTTCCTAGTTATAGCTGTTAACTGTTAACAGTGTCTTATCTTCCTAGTTATAGCTGTTAACTGTTAACAGGACAGTGTCTTATCTTCCGAGTTATAGCTGTTAACTGTTAACAGTGTCTTATCTTCCTAGTTATAGCTGTTAACTGTTAACAGGACAGTGTCTTATCTTCCTAGTTATAGCTGTTAACTGGACAGTGTCTTATCTTCCTAGTTATAGCTGTTAACAGGACAGTGTCTTATCTTCCGAGTTATAGCTGTTAACTGTTAACAGTGTCTTATCTTCCTAGTTATAGCTGTTAACTGTTAACAGTGTCTTATCTTCCTAGTTATAGCTGTTAACTGTTAACAGTGTCTTATCTTTCTAGTTATAGCTGTTAACTGTTAACAGGACAGTGTCTTATCTTCCTAGTTATAGCTGTTAACAGGACAGTGTCTTATCTTCCTAGTTATAGCTGTTAACTGTTAACAGGACAGTGTCTTATCTTTCTAGTTATAGCTGTTAACTGTTAACAGTGTCTTATCTTTCTAGTTATAGCTGTTAACTGTTAACAGTGTCTTATCTTCCTGTTTTTTAGCTGTTATAAAACATAATCAGAGGCGCGATAACAGAACTGTGTCTGTTTGGAAGATTCTGGCAGCAGCGGTGAGACGGGTTGTAAAAGGGAAACATTTTCACTTTCAGTCTGACAACAGCTCTGTGTTCAACTATAACGCCTGGACAACAGCTCTGCGATGTGTTCAATTATAACGCCTGGACAACAGCTCTGCGGTGTGTTCAATTATAACGCCTGGACAACAGCTCTGCGGTGTGTTCAATTATAACGCCTGGACAACAGCTCTGCGTAGTGTTCAATTATAACGCCTCGTAAAACAGCTCTGTGGTGTGTTCAATTATAACGCCTCGTAAAACAGCTCTGCGGTGTGTTCAATTATAACGCCTGGACAACAGCTCTGCGGTGTGTTCAATTATAACGCCTGGACAACAGCTCTGCGGTGTGTTCAATTATAACGCCTGGACAACAGCTCTGCGATGTGTTCAATTATAACGCCTGGACAACAGCTCTGCGGTGTGTTCAATTATAACGCCTGGACAACAGCTCTGCGGTGTGTTCAATTATAACGCCTGGACAACAGCTCTGCGGTGTGTTCAATTTTAACGCCTGGACAACAGCTCTGCGGTGTGTTCAATTATAACGCCTGGACAACAGCTCTGCGGTGTGTTCAATTATAACGCCTGGACAACAGCTCTGCGGTGTGTTCAATTATAACGCCTGGACAACAGCTCTGCGGTGTGTTCAATTATAACGCCTGGACAACAGCTCTGCGATGCAAACCAGCTCATTGTGCAAACTTGTCTCGAACTTCCAGCTTCAGCTCACCAGTTACCATTCAAACGCTATTTATATTCTTTATACATTAATAAATACAGCACCGCACCAACTTCATTCAAAAGTAAAAATAGATTCATTTATTCCCGATAAATGCAACAAAAAATATGACCGTAGTCTTGTTTCAAATGGAGCAAGTTGGGGAGCGTCGGGTGCTTACCGTTTTCTGGAGAGGAATGAGACGTTAACCAAATGAGTCGGTGGTGGGAGACTTCGCACTAAGAATATAGATACTCAGCGTGCAATGCGTCGGCTATAAATAACACCATTACATCGCCGTCAAAGTCAAAGGTTTTAATGTCCCGTTTTCAGACACGTGTAACCATGCGCGCTACTTAAGTTTCACAGATCGTGGATGAAGTCGCCTGCCAGTCAACCATGCTTCCTATACTGTCGTCTTGCCTGAAACGGTATCTCGAGTTGAACGAAACAACACAAAAAAAAAGTTCAAAACGAACACACCACCGTAACTCCTCCCCGCCTCAAAGTGTCCCGAGTCCTGTGACCGCGTCCGTTTTCCAAGAACCATCCAAACGTTCTCTTTCGTTATACATCATTAAAACGGTCCATTGTTAGACAGTACATAGTAGGTATGTTACAATATGTACACTCCCCGTGGTGAAAAAGGGGAGGACGAGAATCCTGTAAGGAGGAATAGAGAGCTGCTTTGTGCTGAGATGGGTGGGCGGAACCTGCAATGACTTTTAGTCTCTGGCAGCAGGGGTGTGACTGTGGCACGGTGTGACTGAAGTGTTTTTTGGCTTCCATACCTACTATATCTGTTAACTGTACCTACCTACTGAACCTGTTTACAGTACCTACCTACTGAACCTACCTACTGTACCTACCTACCTACCTACTGAACCTACCTACTGAACCTACCTACCTACGGAACCTACCTACTGAACCTACCTACTGAACCTGTTTACTGTACCTACCTACTGAACCAACCTACTGTACCTACCTACTGAACCTACCTACTGAACCTACCTACCTACGGAACCTACCTACTGTACCTACCTACTGTACCTACCTACTGAACCTACCTACTGAACCTGTTTACTGTACCTACCTACTGAACCTACCTACCTACGGAACCTACCTACTGAACCTGTTTACTGTACCTACCTACCTACTGAACCTACCTACCTACTGAACCTACCTACTGAACCTGTTTACTGTACCTACCCACTGAACCTACCTACTGTACATACCTACTGTACCTACCTACTGAACCTGTTTACTGTACCTAACTACTGAACCTACCTACTGTACCTACCTACTGAACCTACCTACCTACTGAACCTGTTTACTGTACCTAACTACTGAACCTACCTACTGTACCTACCTACTGAACCTACCTACCTACTGAACCTACATACTGAACCTGTTTACTGTACCTACCTACCTACTGAACCTACATACTGAACCTGTTTACTGTACCTACCCACTGAACCTACCTACTGTACCTACCTACTGAACCTAACTACTGAACCTGTTTACCGTACCTACCCACTGAACCTACCTACTGTACCTACCTACTGTACCTACCTACTGAACCTGTTTACTGTACCTAACTACTGAACCTGTTTACTGTACCTACCTACTGAACCTACCTACTGAACCTACCTACTGTACCTACCTACTGAGCCTATTTACTGTACCTACCTACTGAACCTGTTTACTGTACCTACCTACTGAACCTACCTACTGAACCTGTTTACTGTGCCTACCTACTGAACCTACCTACTGAACCAACCTACTGTACCTACCTACTGTACCTGTTTACTGTACCTACCTACTGAACCTGTTTACTGTACCTACCTACTGAACCTACCTACTGTACCTACCTACCTACTGTACCTACCTACCTACTGTACCTGTTTACTGTGCCTACCTACTGAACCTGTTTACTGTACCTACCTACTGAACCTACCTACCTACTGTACCTACCTACTGAGCCTGTTTACTGTACCTACCTACTGAACCTACCTACCTACTGTACCTACCTACTGTACCTACCTACTGAACCTGTTTACTGTACCTACCTACTGTACCTACCTACTGAACCTACCTACTGAGCCTGTTTACTGTACCTACCTACTGAACCTACCTACCTACTGTACCTACCTACTGAACCTACCTACTGAACTTGTTTACTGTACCTACCTACTGTACCTGTTTACTGTACCTACCTACTGAACCTGTCTACTGTACCTACCTACTGTACCTACCTACTGAACCTACCTACTGTACCTAGCTACTGAACCTACCTACTGAACCTACCTACCTACTGTACCTACCTACTGAACCTACCTACTGAACCTGTTTACTGAACCTACCTACTGAACCTGTTTACTGTACCTACCTACTGAACCTGTTTACTGTACCTACTTACTGAACCTACCTACTGAGCCTGTTTACTGTACCTACCTACCGAGCCTGTTTACTGTACCTACCTACTGAACCTGTTTACTGTACCTACCTACTGTACCTGTTTAATGTACCTACCTACTGAACCTGTTTACTGTACCTACCTACTGAACCTGTTTACTGTACCTACCTACTGAACCTGTTTACTGTACCTACCTACCGAGCCTGTTTACTGTACCTACCTACTGAACCTACCTACTGAACCTGTTTACTGTACCTACCTACTGAACCTACCTACTGTACCTACCTACTGAACCTACCTACTGAACCTGTTTACTGTACCTACCTACTGTACCTACCTACCTACTGTACCTACCTACCTACTGTACCTACCTATTATATCTGTTAACTGTACCTACTGTACCTACCTACTGAACCTACCTACTGAACCTGTTTACTGTACCTACCTACTGTACCTACCTACTGTACCTACCTACCTACTGTACCTACCTACCTACTGTACCTACCTATTATATCTGTTAACTGTACCTACTGTACCTACCTACTGTACCTACCTACTGAACTTGTTTACTGTACCTACCTACTGAACCTGTTTACTGTACCTACCTACTGAACCTACCTACTGTACCTACCTACTGAACCTGTTTACTGTACCTACCTACTGAACCTGTTTACTGTACCTACCTACTGAACCTACCTACTGAACCTGTTTACTGTACCTACCTACTGTACCTACCTACCTACTGTACCTACCTACCTACTGTACCTACCTATTATATCTGTTAACTGTACCTACTGTACCTACCTACTGTACCTACCTACTGAACCTGTTTACTGTA